>NW_010098458.1:0-465 GCF_000699245.1 Pterocles gutturalis
ACTGGGGACAGTTGGGACATGGGACAGGGACACTGGGGACAGTGGGGACACAGGACGGGGACATTTGGGACACTGGGGACATGGTGTGGGGACATTGGGGACAGCAGGGACATGGGACAGGGACAGCAGGGACATGGTGTGGGGACATTGGGGACACAGGACAGGGACAGTGGGGACAGTGGGGACATGGGACAGTGGGGACAACGGGGACATGGTATAGGGACACTGGGGACAGCAGTGACATGGGACAAGGACACTGGGGACAGCAGGGACACAGGATGGGGACGTTGGGGACAGCGAGGACATGCTGTGGGGACATTGGGGACATGGCAGGTGACAGCGGTGACACAGGACAGGGACATTGGGGACAGCGGGGACATGGCGTGGGGACATTGGGGACACCGGCAGGTGACCGCAGGGACACAGGAGAGGGACACTGGGGAGAGGACAGGGGGACAGTGGGGG
>NW_010098458.1:562-966 GCF_000699245.1 Pterocles gutturalis
ACTGGGGACAGTTGGGACATGGGACAGGGACACTGGGGACAGTGGGGACACAGGACGGGGACATTTGGGACACTGGGGACATGGTGTGGGGACATTGGGGACATTGGGGACAGTGGTGACATGGTGTGGGGACACAGGGGACATGGTGTGGGGACACAGGGGACAGCGGGGACATCACGTGGGGACATTGGGGACACTGGGGACATGGCGAGGGGACATTGGGGACCCAGTATGGGGACACTGGGGACACCGTGGGGACACTGTCACAGACCGAGGACACGGCCCAGGGACAGTGGTGACACCGGGAGGTTTGGGGGGACCCGGCGGGTTTTTGGGGCAAAAAAAAGCAGATTTGGGGACATCCGGAAGGATTTGGGGGCCCCGGCAGGATTTTGGGGTGAATT
>NW_010098459.1:0-19618 GCF_000699245.1 Pterocles gutturalis
GAGCTCCACATCTTTCTTGTGCTGGAGACTCCAGGGCTGGACACTGTTCTCCAGATGGGGCCTCACAAGAGCAGAGCAGAGGGGGAGAGTCACCTCCCTCTCCCTGCTGGCTACCCCTTTTTTAATGCAGCGCAGGACACAGTTGGCCTTCCAGGCTGCAAGCGCACACTGCTGGCTCATGACCAACTTCTCTACCAGGAGCCCCAAGTTCTTCTCTGCAGGGCTGCTCTCAAGGAGTTCTTCTCCCAGTCTATATAAGCACCTGGGATTGCCCCAGCCCAAGTGCAGCACCTTGCGCTTGGCCTTGTTGAACCTCATTACGTTCTCCTGGGCCCACTTCTCCAGCCTGTCCAGGTCCCTCTGGATGGCAGGTCCATGTCTTTTTTTATGTTGGGGGCCCCACAGCTGAATGCAGTACTCCAGGCATCTGACACTGTGCTTAGTAATGTTGCTTTCTTTGAAAATGAGACATGAACCACCCTTTAAAAACGTGGCTTGAAGAGACACAATCTATGCTTTTACTTCTTCCGTGCAGTAGCTTAGTGTTCACTGGGGTAAATGCTGTGACATTTGCCCAAGACTTGCATTACTTCAGCAGTTTGAGTCCCTCAGTGTAGAGAGAGAATAAGCCTATACAGAAAAAAGGATGACTGATAAGTTTTCAAATGTTTTAATTAAAAAGATTGTAACAACGTGTCTGTCTTCTGAAGTAGCCATAATGAAGACAGGCAGCATCCTTTTTGAATTTTTAAATAAAAGTCTTTGCTTGATATCTCAGTATTGTATACTTAATGAAATCAAAATATATCTAGGAAATACTTATCTTTAACCTTTTTGCTTGTTTTTGAGTGGGTACTTGGAACTTATTCTTCACTTGCAGTCATGTAACCTGGTGAAGTGATGATATGATATGTAATTAATCCTTTTCACAGTTCTTACTGAGGATGGTGCTGTAAGAAAGATTGTTGTGGTTTTGTGTGGTGGGTTTGTTTGGTATCTGGGAGGGGCCACAGTAGTGGCTCCTTTAAGTAGCTGCTGAAGGTTTCCACTGAGTCCAGGTCTGCTGGCAGCAAGGGAGGGCTTACAGTGGTGGCCCCTGTAAGTGACTGCTAAGGGTTCACCCCCAACCCCTGGCTCCAAGGTTTTAGTAGCTGGCGGGTGGGGGAAGGAGTACCACTGACCTAGCCCCTGTGAGAACCCACTGTAAGTTTCCCCAGCTTCAGGCTTGACCCACCCCAGGCCAGGGCTGAGACCATCAGCACCTCTGCGAATAACGTGTTTAAGAGGGGGCACAGAAGATGGGGAGGCATGGCCCCAGGTAGGGCCCAGTTTGGGTGGACCGTCTCAAGCCCAAGCATTAAGCTCAAGCTCAAGCATTGTGCCCTTGAAGCAAAGAAGGCCAATGGGATCCTGAGTTGCATTAAGGAGGAAGGTTGCCAGGAGGTAAAGGGAGATGATCCTTCCTTTGTGTTCCGCACTGGTGAGGCCTGTTATGGTTTTGTGTGGTGGGTTTGTCTGGTAGCATGGAGGGGCTGCAGTAATGGCTCCTGTAAGTAGCTGCTAAAGGTTTCCCTGGACTCCAGCTCTGCTGGCAGCAAGGGAGGGGCTGCAGTTGTGGCTCCTGTAAGTGACTGCTAAGGGTTCACCCCCACCCCCTGCTCCAAGGTTTGAGTAGCCAGGGGAGGGGGTGGGGGAAGGGGAGTGGGGAAGGAGTACCACCATACCACTGACCTAGGCCCTGTGAGAAACTGCTGGAAGTTTCCACGACAGCCAAATTTTAAGAAACCACAACAGTTAAATTTTAATCCACCCCTTGTCTCTCCAGCACAATGACTGCTCACATCCCAAGATTATTTCACTATCAAGTCCAGACTATGTTTTGCCTGTTACCACTCACAATTATCATATTTATCTTATCTCAAATGCCTCAGCCTGCATGTTGGGTGCCAAAATTTGACTGTCAGTTTAGAAAGGCCACAGGGACAGTTTTTTGTTAAACACCTGGTGGGCTGAGGTAGGACAGGGAGGGTTTCAATCACTTACTTATAGGAGCCATTACTGTGGCCCCTCCCTGTTCCAAACAAACCCAGCACACAAAACCAAAACAGGCTCCCACATTATCTGTCTCTGTTTCCACCCTCTATATGCTTGCTTTCTGTGTTTGAGTTTTGCCAGGAGTTCCTTGTTCATCCCGGCAGGCCTCCTGGCATTTTTGCCTGACTTCCTAGTTGTTGCTCTTGAGTTTGGATGAAGTGATCCTTGAATATTAACCAGCTTTCTTGGGCTGTTTTTCGCTCCAGGGTCTTATCTGTGGGACTCTGCCGAGCAATGTCTGCCCTCCTGAAGTCCAGTGATATGATCTTGCTTTTTGCCCTCCTCCCACCTCTCAGGATCCTGAATTTCACTATCTCACGGTCACTGTGGCCAAGGCTGCCTTTGACCTTCACAAATCCAATGTGCCACTGTTGGCAATTAAGAGGTCCAGCAGAGCACCTCTTCTCACTGTCTCCTCTATCACTTGCATTAGGAATTTGTCATTGATGCACTCTAGGAACCTCCGGGATTGCTTATTGTTCTGTTGGTCTGCCAGCTTGTAAAAGGGTGGTTGAAGTTCCCTGTGAGGACCAGGTCCTGCAAATGTGAGGCTGTTCCTATCTCTCTGTTGGAAGGCCTTGTCCACTTATTATTCCTGGTCAGGTGGCCTATAGGAGACATACAGTACAATGTCATTCATACTGGTCTCTTTTTTAGTCCTTGCCCATAAGCTCTCAGTTGGCTTTTCATCCATTTGCAGGCAGAGCTCCAGGCACACCAGCTGCTCCTTCACATAAAGGTGAACTCTCCATCCTTGTCTTCCTGGTCTGTCTTTCATCAAGAGCTTGTATCTCTCTTTTGCAACCTTATAGTCATTGGAGTCATCCCACCATGTCTCCATGATCCCGAGAAGATCATAGGCTTGCAACTGCGCACAGATCTCTAACTCATCATGTTTATTGCCAATGGTGTGTGCATTAGTGTGTCAGAGAGGCACACTGGCATGCTAGTTTCCCAGAAAGGGTTTTGGGAATTTCTCAGTAAATGCCTGTAGGCACTTCGATGCTTACATGCAAGTGCTGGAGGTGACCGGGCTTAAGCCTTATTTTGTAGGTTTTGTCTTAATTTTATTTTTTAATTCTTTCATGTCACATCATTCCTCTCCATCACTCTCTCACAATGCTGCTGATAACTCTCTCCCTCACCCTTTATTCTTAACTAAAAGCTCTCTTGGTAACAGCTCAGCCATCTTCCTGGCAAAGGTACCTTTTCCCCACTTGGTGAGTTGCATCTCATCTCTCCTAAGCAGACACTGATTTGCAAACCCTAAAACCTGTTGCCAACACCAGCTATGCAGCCAAATGTTGACCTGTACTAGCTGTGTCCTTCTCTTACACCATTACCCCTCACTGGTGGGACTGAAGAGGACACCGCTTGGGCCTCCATGACCTTGGTTACTATCAACAGAGCTCTGTAGTCACTTTTGATGCAGTTCAGGTTGCCCCTGACAGTATCATTGATGCCCACATGGAAGAACAACAAGGGGTAGTAGTCAGCAGGTTGTACGAGCTTCAACAGTTCATCTTCAACATCCTGATTCCAGACCCCTGCCAGGCAGCAAACCTCTCTGGAAGATGAGTCAGGTCATTGAGGCAGTTATTTCAGATAACTGTTGATTAAGATTCCAAGATCTCTTTCCTGAATTGCAGCTTCCAGCTCTTCAGCTCATAATCATGGGAGCATGGTTTGAGATTACTGTAAGGTAATAGATATAAAGGAAAAAATTATATGTGTGTTATGGACTGTAAAAATTAGTATCTTGCAGACTGCACAAAGTTGCTTGTGAAATTCAAGCTGCATCCATCAGAAAAACTCATAGGAATGAGGCCAGTGCCATGTATTGTTGCTTTAAAATATGTCTTCATGGTTGAAATGTCAAAGGAGTTTATCAGTCTTAAGGTTGCTCACTGGTAATTGGTAAATTTACAGAGTAGGCACTTAATTTTCTTCAGAAGGTTGCATTTCACAGAAAAAATCACAACTCTTCAAAATAAAATTTTAGAGAAGGAGGAAAATATGGTATTAAGGTTAATTCCAATGTAACTCTTATTTGGTCCCTTCAAGTTGACCATCCATAATGTGTATATCTGCAAGTATTGTACCTGTATTTTCTATTAAGTGATATTGTCCAAAGGTTGAACCAACCCTGGTGGAGCAGTGATGTGACAGAAGATCTCGTACAGGCCGTGGATACCTAGTGTATGGACATTGTAGGCCAAACTGAGGCTCTGCTAGTTCTACAGTTACAGTGGCTTATATTCCCATCTAATGTTACTTCTCTTTGTATCTTAAGCTAAAGGCCCTGTGGTGGTTTGACCTTGGCTGGCTCCCAGATGCCAGCCCAGCCAAGGTCAACCCACTGCAGTCCTTTTTGGCACCCCAACCTGGGGCTTGAGGAAGGAGAGATCAGGGCAGTAATTGGGAGTAGTAATGGCCAAAACTTGGATTGGACATTGCCAGAGTGAATTAACTGTGGGAATGCTTCTGTTATTGTAATAACGCTAAGCGACAAGGAGTGGACTTCTATCACATGTGTAAATTTACCACTTTTTCAGTGTTATGTCATTTTCATTTTGGTGTGGGAATTTTTTTTTCTAGATGTGTAAGTGAAGTTTGTGAAGAGTGTGTGATGAATGTATATTTTTACTGACTGTTCTTAAATATGTGTTTCATAGAGGTAAGGGTGGAATGTACTGGGTGCAGGTGCCCAGGTGCTAGCAGTGGGGGGCTGCAGGGATGGTGTCTGTGAGAAGAGGCCAGCACTGCCCCATGACAGAAACAGCTGTTCCAGCCAGCTCCAAAACAGATCCACCGCAGGATACAGCCCAGCTGTTCATCAGCAGGCATGGTGGCACCTCTGGGAGAATGTGTTTTAAGAAGGTGGAAAATGCTGCATGGCAGTGAGGTATAAGGAAAAAAAGGTGTGAGAGACAACCCTGGGAACACCAAGGTTGTTGAAGAAGGAAGGAGAGCAGGTGGGGGAGACCGCTGTGGAGCTAGTGGTGAGGACCCTGTGCTGGAGTGGGTGAATATTTTCGGAAGAAACTGTGGCCTGTGGGGGATCCACACTGGAAGAGTTCCTGAAGGACTGTTTCCTGTGAAGAGGATGTAATGCTGGAGCAGTTCATGAAGGACTTAGCTTGTGGAAGGGACCCCATATTAGAGCAGGCAAAAAGTGTGAGGAGGAGGGAGTGACAGAGAGGAACCACTGTGGGCTGACTGCAACCCCTGTACCCCTGCACCATGTGGGACGGGGGGACATAGAGGAGGTGGGAACAAAGGAGTGAAGTTGAACTGGGCTAGAAGAGGGATGGGGAAAAGATGCTTTAGTTTTGCCTTTGTCTCTCACTATCCAACTTTATTTTAGTTGGCAATAAATTAATTCAGTGTTCCCCAAGTCAGATCTGTTTTTTCTGTGATGATAATCGGTAAGTGATCTCCCTGTCCTTATCTTGACCTATGAGCTTTTATGTGCTGTTGAGGAGGGGGAGTGGGAGAGCAGCTGGGTGGGGTTTTGTCAGCCAGCTAAAGTCAATCCATCACAAGGTCTGAACTTCTTTAGTCAGGTGTTTCTTTCGGATGTCTATTTTTCTCTACTTTCTTAGCGAGACAGAAACCAGCTTACCACTGGAAAGTTGTAACTCCTGTGGCGTTCATGTAGTAAATGACTCGTGTAGGCTATTTTTGTGGAAGTGAAATGTTTGTTGAAGAAGTTTGACAGGTGTACTACAACAGTGTTCTAACATGGGATTAGAACTAAACTAAAGTTTAGTTTAAGTTTTTTAAACTGTAGTGACTGTAAAGGGGTTGTCCAGATAGTTCATATTAATGCATATTCTGCTTTCTTAAAAGCAGACCAAAGCAGAGCAAGGGAATTACAGGATGTTCAGTCTCACCTCTGTGCCCGAAAAGATCATGGAGCAGATCCTTCCTGGAAACTATGCTAAAGCACATGGAAAATAAGGAGGTGATTGTTGACAGCCGACATTGGTCGCTAAGGGCAAATTGTGCCTGACAAATTTGGTAGCTTTCTACAATGGGGCTACAGTGTTGGTGGATAAGGGAGGAGCAGCTGGCATCATCTGCCTGGTCTTGTGCAAAGCATTTGACACTGTCCTGCCCGACATCCTTGTCTCCAAATTGGAGAGACATGGATTTGACAGCTGGACCACTTGATGAGTAAGGAATTGGCTGGATGGTTGTACTCAAAGAGTTGTGGTCAATGGCTTGATGTCCAAGCGGAGACCAGTGATGAGTGGTGTTCAGGGGTTAGTATTGGGACGGGTGTTAACATCTTTGTTGGAGACATGGACAGTGGGATTGAGTGCACCCTCAGCAAGTTTGCTGACAACACCAAGCTGTGTTATGCGGTCGACCCGCTGGAGGGAAGGGATGCCATCCAGAAGGACCTGGACAGGCTGGAGAGGTGGGCCCATGCCAACCTCATGAAGTTCAACAGGGCCAAGTGCAAGGTCCTCCACGTGGGTCGGCACAATCCCAAGCACAAATACAGGCCGGGCAGAGAATGGATTGAGAGCAGCTCTGAGCAGAAAGCCTTGTGAGTGTTGGTAGATGAGAAGCTTAACATGACCTGGCAATATGCACTTGCAGCCCAGAAAGCCAACCATATCCTGGGCTGCATCAAAAGGAGTGTGACCAGCGGGTGAAGGGAGGTGATGCTCCCCCTCTACTCTCATGAGACCCACCTGGAGTACTGTGTTCAGCTCTGGGGCTCGCAACATAAGAATGACATGGCCTGTTAGAGTGAGTTCAGAGGGCCATGAAGATGGTCAGACGGCAGGAGCACCTCCCATATGAGGACATTCTGAGAGAGTTGGGGTTGTTCAGCCTGGAGAAAAGAAGGCTCAAGGGATACTTTCTAGCAGCCTTCCGGTACTTAAAGGGGGCCTATAAGAAAGCTGTAGAGGGAATTTTGAGAAGTGCACGTAGTGATAGGACAACGGGTAATGGCTTTCGACTGAAAGAGGTTAGATTTAGATTAGATATAAGGAAGAACTTCGCTGTCAGTGTGGGTGAGGCACTGGAACAGGTTCCCACAGAAGTTATGGCTGCCCTGTCCATGGAGTTGTTCAAGGCCAGGCTGGATGAGGTTTTGAGCAACTTGGTCTAGTGGAAGGTGTCCTGCCCATGGCAGGGGGCTTGGAACTAGATGAACTTTTAAGTCCTTCCCAACCCAAACCATTCTATGGTTACCAAAAAAAAAAAAAGAAAGAGAATATTGTAACTTTGGTTTAAAGTCATCCTTTAAGATTCTCTTTGAAGCTATCTGGTGGTATTTAAATTTCATAGGAACTTATTAAAGTAACCCTAGAGTTCCTTTAATAAGCTGTAACCTTCTTACTTGCAGTGACAAACGGAATAGGTCCTTCTTTGTATAATTAGTGTACTGGGCAACAGCAAATATATAAGGAGTTTGTTACAGTAGTTGGCTATAGTTTTGGACATTTTTCCTTGATAATATATTTCAAGTCTTTTTTGTGATTTCAACTTTTGCCTCAATTTCTCTCATGTTGTTATCTCTTCTTACTGTCTGCTTAGTTTGTCATCTTTATCTTCTGCATTCACCTATTTAATGTATTGTGCTATTCTGTTGTAATGGGTTTAAGTCTACCTGGCAGCACCATGTACAGCCTCTTGCTCCCTTCTTGGCATAGGGAGGAGAATCAGGAGAACAAAAGGTAAAAACTTTGTTGGTTGAGGCAAGGACAGGAAGGGTTCCCTCACTACTTATGGTCATGGGCAAGAAATAGACTTGATTTGGGAAAACACAAAACCAATTTAATTTGTTGACAATGAAAAACCGAGCAAGATAACGAGACAGAGAACTATGTCTTAAAAAGACACCTCTCCACCACCCCTTTTTCCCAGGCCCAAAGGCTTTGTTCACAGTTTTTCTACCTTCTTCTCCTGCCCGGTGGTGCAGGGGGCAGGGAATGGCGGTTGCCATCAGTCCATCCCGTGTTGTCTCCTTCCTCCTCAGGGGAGTGCTCCTCACAGTCTTCCCTGGTCCAGCATGGGGTCCCTCTCACACGAGAGTCCTTCAAAAACTACTTCGTGAGTTCTTCCCGCAGGCCGCAGTTCTCCACTAACTGCTCTGACATGGGTCCCCTCCACGGAGTCACAGCCTCCTTCGGGCACAGTTACTTCTTCCAATGCAGCTTCCTCCATGGGCTGCATCTCAATAAGCTGCAGGCGAGCTCTGCTCTCCATGGGCTGCACAGGTGCAATGCGCCTCTCCATGACCTTCACCATGGGTTGCAGGGGAATCTTTGCTCCAGTGCCTCCTCCATCTCCTTTCTCTTCACTGACCTTATTGTCTGTGTAGTTTTCTTTTGTGACGTGGGTCTGCCTGGGGCTCCACCACTCCTGCATGTCCTGTGCCCTCTTTTCAATATGTCATTTGCAGAGGTGCTGATGGGCTTGGGCTTGGCCTTGGCCAAGAGCGGGTCCAGCCTGGAGCTGGGAATTCTTCCAGCAGCTTGTCACAGGGACCGTCTCTGTGGTGCTTCCCCCCAGCTACCAAAACCTTGGAGCTGGGGTAACTCTTAGCAGTTACTTCCAGGAACCATCACTGTAGCCCCTCCCCCGCCACCAAACAAGCCCCACCACACAAATCCACAACATCTGTATAATTTTCTCCCTACCTTCCTTCCCTAATGCCATTGTGAGCTGTTACAATTTTTATGACTTAAGGCTCTCATTAAAAAAAATTTTTTTCTAATCAATTTAAGTTTCCTCAGAACAAGGCCTGCCAAATGCTCTACTACCTTCCAGCTGTGTCGTGGGTATCCTAGTGTGCTTTGAAACTTGTTCTTGTTGTCAGTCTTCTGTTCATTTGACACTTCATGTCCCCTTGTGTAATGAACGAGATGGTCCATTTTTGATGAAAACAGCTTTGGTTTTTAGTAGCAGAATGGCTTTTGTGAATTCCTGTTTGATATGCTTTTTATCCTTTTTTAGATGTTGGATGTCTATGACATTCTTCCTTTCGATAATCCAGATGGTGGCGTGTGGAAACAAGGATTCGATATAACATACAATGAAAATGAATGGGACAGTGAACCGCTTCAAGTTTTTGTTGTGCCTCACTCACATAATGACCCAGGTAATATTTTGACTGTATTGATTTGGGTATCTGTGAGATTTTGAAGTAAGAAATATATTGCCATTTCTGTTAAGATTTGGGGTTTTTTGAAGTATACTGCTTAATGTGTTATATTTAAGTCTAGCAAGACAGTTAAGCAGATGCATTATTCAAGTACCATTGACCTCAAGTGACAGCTCTTGTGCTAAAAGTTGTACATGTGCTTCCTTATTAACTGGAGTAGAACTTCATTGTTGATATTGGAAGGTAATACAGATTTTCTGTTTTTATGCTGCTGGTAACCCAGTCAGTTTATATATTGCTGCATTAAGTATGGCCTGTTCTTATTTTGACTTCTTGGACCATCATAGATATTTAACTCTCAGCCTGTGCCAAAGAGATGGGCAAAGATGTGACATTGTCGAATCTGAGGTTTTTGACTGTAACAATTTAAAATCTTTACTGTTTTGTGCACACCCCCCACCTACAGTGGGATAATATAAAGTCTGGATTTAAACTGAAACCTAGGTATGCTTGCATAATTTCACTTCTTCCTCCCACAGGGATGTTTACTGTGTAATAAATGAAATGGGGAAGTGTCATTTTATTTTGAAAGAACTGTAAAATACACTAAAAAGCAGTGAATTATATTGATGTGGTATACTCCTGGTACATGTACACTGACCGTGGGAAGCTGGTCAAGCTGTTTGTTATTATGTAAAGACACAGTTTCTGTGTTTTTAAACTTTACTACTGTCTGTCTCTAACAATTTATTTGTTGTTTGAAGTACTGTGAATCTGAGTGAAGTAAGATATGGTAGTTTGAACATAAGTGTCTGTTATTGACATGTATCTAGCATTTTCAAAGAAAATGAACACTGGAATTTGGAGGTACTATATTGTTTGGTTATGACAGCTAAAATACTGAAGTATGTATACATACATATAAAAATATACAGAGAAAATAATCACAGTATGAACTTTGATCTGACTTTTTGTAGAACTCTTTAAACTTCTGTCCATTTGTTTCCTCTATGGTTGTTGTTCTCCAGAAAACTTTCCCAGAGAGAGACCACACTTAAATCTGAAACCATCCTGAAGGGATGTACAGAACTTCTAGTTCTTGTAGTTCTTATTAGATTGGGATATGGAGTTTATCTCTCTCCCTTCTTTCTCCTGAACCTAGTAGGTTCATATCCTAACTGGGGGAGAATAGTTGGTATCCTGATAGAGGCCAGTTGCCTGTTGTCGCACCTGGCCTCCTGAGATGATTTTAGCTGTACTGAACAAAGAACCCCCTGCACAGTGCAGGCTGAGTTAGCTCTACAGGAGTGTGAGACGTGGAAGGTGAGGGGAAAGTCCTGAGGGAAGGAAAAGAGCTTTGCATAAAACTTCGCTGGTGTCCATTCAAGTCATGACGTTTGGTAGGGGCTCGATGTTCTGTCACTGTTTGTTTTTCTCTTCTCAGATGCAGTCTGTTAGTGGAGGGTAAGAGCCTGCATTTTTAAGCTTCACATTCCCTACCCCCTTTTCACTGGATCAGTAGAGGAGATTTTTTTGCTTTTATGTCCTTGATATTAGCTTTCAGACCATTTGTTTTGGTAGACCTTTCCAAACATAATCAGCAGATCTCTTCTAATTCTGGTGCTAAGCATGACTCTGTCTAGGTTGATATATCAAAATGATAGCTTCTCATCCTAGTCCAGAAATAAAAAAAAAAAAAAAACCCCAATAGTTTCATAACTGCACATCCAAGATGTTTCAGAACTTTTGGCATTGCCGTTACAGGTAGACTTGTGCCCCTTTCTCTAAAGGAGGCTAGTTTTGACTGTCCACATGAGTTGCATAAAAGAACGTGGTTTTTTTAACACAACCCCTTGTTCTTTTTCTACAGATTCTAGTAATTTTTTAATTATTATTTTATTTTATTTGCATCTCTTCTGCAGCTGTCTTCCAAAACAGAATGTATTGGGCTGATTTCCTCTGTGGTACCTTGCTAGTCTTGTCAGTACTTCATACAGAATTGATCAGTTTCTGTTGCCATTCTGGAATGGACTCTTTGGAGCTAACGTTTAGCTTTCTGCCATCCAACCTTCTACTTTCATCTTCACATCTAGATTCCTGTCTTAGGTCTTATAATCGGGCAAACAGCTGTGCTAGATTTTCACAGCCCGACATCTTTTGTTTCTGACAAACTTCAGTGTTGGGTGCCTTAGTCTAGTCTGTAGCACCAGTTCTGCTTACCAAAAGTGTCCCACTCAGCACTCGTTGCTGAGGAATTTGAGTATTGAAGTTACTGGACCTCTTTTCACATCAAGATTATTTTGATTTATGTTAAACATCTGTCACTACGGATTACCTTCTCCCTCACTGTATGCCAAGCCAAGGGATACAGTGTTGAGGCTGCTGTTGGCTCAACTTGCCAATAGCAAGGGGTATCAATATTGGGTTATTCTGGAGGAGGCTGTATCAGACCGTCCGAGATTTTACATGTGTCTTTTGGTAGTAACAGACTAAATAGCTCAGTCCCCAAAATACTGGACTTGTTGGGAAAAAGGACACATCTCTTCTTAGCCTCTGAATTAGGATGGTAAGTTACTAAGCTCACTCAGTGAAGAATGCCTTGAGCTTCAGTGTATATTTGCCATGACGCTTGAAATATTATATCTTCTTTTGGAAGGTTAGAGCATAACAAGGGTTTTCCCCAGGTCCAGAGAAATGGTCAATTCCTCTCAATGTATGGCATTCTCCTCTGTCAGGTTTGGGTTCTTGGTCTGTGTTTAGAGCACCCAACAAAAAAACCTATCCCAAACAAACAAACCAAGCAGAAAACCCCAAGCACACCTCCCTCCACCCCCACCAACCACAAAAAGCCCAAAACAAACCACCAGAAGTCACAAATAAAAACCGACCACACCACCAAAACCAAAAAAATCCCACCAGACTCCACCCCCAACCAAAACCCCACCCCTTCACAAAAAAAGATTTTGAGCCACCAGAATTTTAAGAGTTACACCTGTAAAACTTGTAAGACAGATAAGGCATGGATACTGCTTTACAAACAGAGGTAGCCTCAACGGCACCTTCTCTTGTTTTACTTAATGTGTTATCAGTCATGGAATTTCCTGTACTTTCCCATAAGGAATTTTCTGCTTACCCAGCAAGTATGTTTATGATACGTCTGTCTATGTCTTGATTTTATATATGAATGATGTCGCTTGGTACACTTGACATCTCCATTTAATTAAGTTTAATCTGATTATATTTTGCCCTTTCCAGCACTGCTCTGGCCTTTTTGCAAACATGCGTGGGCCATAATGAACTTAGGTTCAGAGGTGGATTTTTACTAGCATTCAGAATCTGTCTTGGAGAAAGTCACTCATTAAATCTGTAGTAATGTATGTATTCTTCCAGCTCTCTGAAAGAAGTCCTCTCCGTGTCTGCCCCTTCAATAATAAGGTTTGGAGAGTTCTGTGTAGTTATGAGAGCTGTCTTTCTTCTTTCAGTTGCAACTTCTTTCCTGCATAGGTTATTCCCAAGGACTTGACTGAAGTTTTAATGATGTCATCATTCACCTCTGATAGCCACCTCTCTTACTGGTGTCCAGTTTTGATTCCTAGTCTTCTTCCTTAATACCCAAGTTTCTCATGCCTTTACTATAACATTATATCTGTCTTTTCACTAACAGCAACTAAAATCAGGAAATCTGCGTCTCCTCATGCATGCAGTCTGAATATCTACTGGCTTGTTGAGGCTCCTCAGCTGATATCAAGTAGAGTTAAACTGAGATACAATCCTGGTAAATGTAACCCAATTCGTCACCAAAGGTGATCACGTGAGACTGTTCATTATTTGCTTTTCCAAAAAGTGTTATCATAGAAATCTCCTTACTTGGTACTGCTCTTGGTAAGGACATTTCTGTGTAATTGTCTGCAGTATGAAACCGCAAATTAATAAGCACTTGAAAGAAGGAAAATTTATCTGTAACAGTGATCTGAAATATTTTTTATAGCTAATGGTTACATTATTCCTTTCCCACAGAGGATTGAAAGGCAGGGTGCAAAGGAAATGCCTTCTGGCAGAGAAGCTTTAGGCATAATAAACCTATAGTGTAGCAATGTACATGAAAATATTTACCAAGAAACGGGGTCAGTAAAGATATAACTGTATTAGTTGCTGAAGCTTTAAATTCTCATTACATTTTATGTTTTCTCGTCTGAGGCTACCTTGTCTTTAACTTTTCATGTAACCAGTTATGTTAGTGAGAATTTGTAGCTCAAAGGCAAAGAAACTGCCTTGAAACAGAATCTGTAAAGGGTGCTCTTGGGTTCTGAGTTGTGCTTTGAGGGATGACTTATGGCTTGATGCTTTGCTTGGTGTTGCTAAGTTTTGCTAAATCTGGCTTACTGCTTCTGTGTGAATTCAGCCAGGACCTACAAACTTGAGGTGTCTATGCTTCTCCCTTCAGTAGGCAATGTATTTACCTGTTATTGGGAAGTTAGGTGTGAGAATGGGTCCCCTTCACACTTCTGATTAGTAGCAGGCTGTGATGGGTTTACCCTTGGCTGGGAGCCAACCCTGCTCAACCCATTTGCTCACCCTCCCCTGTCCCAGGGATGGGGGAGAGAATTAAAGGGGTAAAGGGAAAAAAGACTTGTGGGTTAAGATAAGAACAATTTAATAACTAAACTACAATATTGAAAATAATGGTATATACAAGTATACAAATGAGTGATACACAGTAATGCCTCTCACCACCCAATGACCAAGGCTCAGCTCGTTCCTGGCTAATGATCCCAGAGCAGGGAGAGTCCTGAAACCACACTCCAGGAACGGAGGTGACAGCCGGAGTGTCCCAGACCAAGAGCTGACTGAGGGAGCGAGAAGGCCTTGGGGGAGGGACTACCCTGAGGGAGCTGACCTGGAGCAAAAAGGGATCCAGAACAAAAAAAGGACAGTCTTCTGGAGGGCCCTCACCTATATACTGGGCATGACATATATGTCATAGAATAGACTGTTGGCCACTTGGGTCTCAATCCTGAACCTAAGGTCAAATCTTAGGCTATTAATTGGCGCTCTGCTCCCTCCCAGCTTCTCCTGCTTGCGGGCAGCAGAGAAGGTGCAAGACCTTGGGCTGTTCTGGTAACAACTATAAACGTCACTGTTAACAGCTTTCTTCTTAGGACAAAACCAAAACACAGCATCTTGCTAGCTATATTTTGAAGAGAGTTAACTCTGTCTCAGCTGAACCCAGGACACAGGCATAATTGTCTTTTAGTTGCTGGCAGCTGATGAAGATTTGAGCACCTCAGTAGCATGTCTGATTTGAGGGGACTCACCCAGTGTAGGTTAATCTCCAGCTGCAGAGACATGTTCAATTTACACATAGCTGTGTTGTGTGAAGTTATAGTAATCACAGATGGGTGGCGGTTCTTTCTGGAGCAGTTTAAGGAGCAATCATATAACCTGCTCTCTTGTCAAAGCCCTTACGTTAGCTCCCTTGTGCTTCAACAGCAGTGTCATGTGACTACCTGATGTGGATTAGGCAGCTGAACTCCAGAGGGGGAACCCTGCCCAGGACAGCGACATTGTCAGTCAGCACAACTGGACTTGAAAGATGATGTTAAAATATGACCCGAGGGGAAACACCTCTAGCATTTATTGCTCAGTTGGCAGTGATGATTTTGGGTAATGTCTTCTCATTGAATTAACAGTTGAGACTTGTGAGCTTTTTCATGTATGTGTGTACCAGATCAGAGTATTTAATTGTTGAATATGGTTGGTACAGACCTAGGACAAGCAGCACTTAAGTGGGATCGAAAGAGACTAAAATAAATTTTCCCTCCCCTCTCTACCCTCCCACCCCCAATTTCTACCTAAGTAAAAATGTACATGGAAGTGTATGTGCAGCTATGTGAGGTCTAAATATTACTTTTTAACGCTTCATTAATTGTCTATAATATTGGTAACTTTAGCTTATTAGCACTCACATTGACCCTTTTTTATTATTTAAGACAGTCTCAGTTTGTCGGGTGGAAATCTATATAGCCCTATGAAGTTAATTGCAGTATTAAGATAAAAGAAAACTTAAGAATAAAAGTTTAATGCTCTTAATGCACCATGGAGTTTCAGGTTTGTTTTCTATTGACCAGATCTGGATATCATTTTCAGGACACTTCTTAGTTTTCCTGATGTGTTTGTAACACATATTATTTAGACTGTTGTCTGACCCACCAAAATATAATAACAGGTTAGTATAAAGCTGAAGCAGAAAACAAAAAATGCTGGTTGAATCACATCTGAAAGCTTTACTTTTAGAAGTTTTAGGCTGTAAATTGAAAGTTCACTGATTGATATATTCGTGTTGTGTTTTAATAGGAAGATTAAAAATGATCAGTCACCACTGTTTGTCTAAAACTTGTTTTCCTTTTTATAAACAGCAACAGTATTTAGTATTTTTGAAAAAAAACCCAAACATATGAAGGCTGTGTAAAGACTATAAAGTATGCATTGAATGGTGAACATCTGGTTTTTCTATTGTAGAGGAACTTGAGATCTAGTAACAGAATGAGAGACTGGGCAGCTCACAAGTTTTTATTGACATGCTGAAATTATAGAAATATGAGTTTTATTCCTGGCTCACTTCTTAATATTTTTGTAGTAGGGGAGTTTCAGGGAGAGAGTTGGTGGCAGGGGAGTTTTAGGGAGAGAGTTTTTTCTTTTTCCTTTGTCTAGGAAATAGAAAATTCAGGGCAGTTCCACTGAAAATTGACAGGACCGTTACAGAGAACATGCTTTTACTTCCTGATTAGTATAAATTTTCTTCCCATCTTAGTTATGAGGGAAGCAGATTTGATATGTACAAAGCACAAATAAACCTTGCATTGTGTAAGCCTGACACATAAGAAGTCTAATTATAATTTTTGAAGTACCTTATTGTGCATGATAGGTTTTGCTTTTGGTGAAATGTGCAATCGTTTAAGTTTTTAGGTATCCTTATGAAATTAGATGTGATAAATATGGCATGAATTCTTGTAGTCCATTGAGCAGAGATCTTTTACAAGTTAAAGTATGCTACTGGAAAAGTAAATACACTGTTGTACCTTTTGAATATTTGTGTCTCTGCTTCTACCTAAATGACTTTATTTCAGAGAATATTTTTGGGGAACAAGGGGCTTGTCTTCTATTTATCTTCTTGTGAATCAGAAAGAATACTTCAACACAGATGTTCCAGGTCGCCTTCTGTCTTATTTGGATTTATACTATGCCAAATAAAAACAATCTTAGACTGCTTTTAGTTTTGAGATAGCCATAACTGAGGCGCGTCATGTTTCTGAAGTTTTCTTTCACAGTCTTGCCAAATAAACCATTCATCTTTATTGAAAAGTTACTCCTTTTTGATTAAATTAGCACGGAAGTTTTATGTCAGAAACATCTGTAAAATATTAACGTCTATGTTTATTTATATTTGACATCATAGAATGATGACACAAGATTTCTAAATTGATTTATAAACAATTGATGCATATATTCTATACTTTAAAATAAGGGATTTTTTTTTTTTTATTGCTGAAACTAGAAAAGAACTAATGTTAGATTCTTTCCACATATAATTGTACTTACTAAAACGTAAGTTAAAACTTAGCTTTGGATTTATTTCTAGTCTTTACATCATTGTCATTATTGTGTGCCTGTGTATGTGTTAAACACATATACCGTGCGTAAATTCTCCTAAACACTGATAAGAACTCATGGCTATGTGACCATGAATTTTTTTTAATTGTTTTTAAGAAAAACTTCTACCATTGCAGTGTCACATATTATGTGGAGCACAGATGTAATTAAGAACTAAGACATAGTCTTTCAGCTTATGATTCCTTTTTACTTCCTTAGCTATCAAAACAGTTACTTAATTGTGCCTTCTTCAAGGTACTAGTTAGTTGAGAATTAAGCATAACTGTAAAAAAAAATTACGTAAGTTTTTACTAAGTACATTTTAAAAATCCAAGGACTGAATTTCCACTAATTTTATTGCAAATACATTGCTTTTATTTTCTGAAAAGCTGTATAATGCTAGCTGAAATTCAATGGTTTTACTTAATTCTGTCAAAAAATCAATAAATTACTCAAGCTTCTTAGGTTCCAAGAAGCAACACTGATGGGTGAAGTTAGGCTCAGTGAAGTTGACTATGATCTACTGTAAAGTAAACCAGAGATGCAGACTGCCTTCGAAAATGCATTGATCTAACAAGTGGTAGTATTCCAGACATTCACTAAATCTGCTTCTTCATTAAAACAGATTCTGTGAGAAACCAGAAATTTTTTTAAGGATGTGTTTCCTCTTAAATATTGGAGGGTGACTCATGGTAGTAAGCAAGTAAAAAATCTTTTTTGTTTCACTTCAACAATTAATTTCAAGCCAAAAGACAAAAGAAGTATAAATGTTGTGGGAAAAAAAAACCCAGGCCCAGCCTTGCAGATAAATGTAAGCAGTGCTCAACCACTCTTGGTAGCAATGAACTCAAGTTTTCAAAGTTGATTTGTGATTCTTGTCATGATCAAATTGTAAAGTGCTTTTACTTAATCATGTTACTTTTTGAATAATGCTAATTTGTCAACTTCTGTTCTGATTTTGTCCTGAAACTTTGCCTGTGTCTGTACAACTGTGTTTTAACTGTGCTGAGACAAAAAAAATACCTTTCTCCAGTGCAAAGAGCTGATAGAGCTTCAAAAAGGTAATTGGACTGGACAGTAGGAGTAGTGGCAAATCAGTTAATGAAGTGCTTCAGGATTTTTTGCATAGCAATGGATTGGATTGACATTTAGACATGGTTCTTGAAGTCTGCTGTTGACCCAAGAAAATCTATGTTAGCAACATGGGTAAAAAAGTGAAGAAATGGGCAACTGCATGATGTTGATAAATCTCTGGGGGTGAAGGGGAAAAGTCAAATTTCCACACTCTTGAGGACAAACATGAGTGAGGCAATCAAAAGGCAGGCAACTTAACAGTGTGTACCCGCTATTGCTATCACATGTGCTGTCAGAAAATGAAAGTAGCTGGCAAAGTCCTGAATACTCATTAAGTCAAGACTAGCATAATTACATTAAAGACAGTATTTTTTTTTTCTTGTCTACATTTTTATATTGACAAAGGTCCTTAAGTAGAGTTAAACCAACAAGTGTTATTTTGCTGATATTAGTACATTTAGTTTTGGTAATTGCACCATTAAAGTACTGTATATTTTTTTCCATGTGTGAACTGTGTTTTTATGAAAAGTATCCTGATCCAAATACACTGATAAACCTTTTCTTTCAAATTGGAAAGAACTTCTTAGTTTCTGGGTAGGCACAAAAATGAACCTGAGTTGTACTAGATTCTTATGTGATATTAGGGACTCTTTAATGTGGTAGGCTTTAGTAGTAGGCTTATAGCTAGCAACTGTAAATTAATAAATTAATTTATTCATCATTCAGGTTTTGATTTTTTTTTTTTAATCTTTGTGGCTCCATGGATAGCCTCTGTAAGTCACGGGGCTAAGAGCTATCAATGGTGTGTAATTTCACAAGAACAAATGACAGATTCTGGACATGGGATGGAGTAATGCTGGGCAGAAGTATAACTTGGGAGAGGAGTGGCTGGATAGCAGCCCTGCAGAGAGGGATCTGGGGATGCAGGTCTACAGCAGGATCAATACAAGTAAGCAGTGTGCCGTGGCAGCCAAGAGGGCATCCTGGGGTGCACCAAACACAAAAAAGGAGCGATTATCCCACTATGTTTAGTGGTGCTGTGGCCTCAGCTTGAGGACTGTGTGTGGTTCTGGGCTCCCCAGTTTCAGAATGGTGTAAAGGTCCTTGAACACATCTAGAGGAGGGCAACAAAGCTGGTGGAAGGCTGGAAGGCATGTCCTGTGAGGAGCAGCTGAGGACTCTGGGTTTGTCTAGTTTGGAGAAGACTGAAGGGTGACCTCACTGCTTTCTACAGCTTCCTAGGCAGTGGAAGAGGAGAGGGAGGTGCTGAGTGCTTCTCTCTGGGATCTTGTGCCAGGATGCATGCGAAGAGGTCCAGCATTCTCCTAGAAAAGGTAGTGGCTCATGGCTTAGACAGGAACAGCCTTTGCTGGATAAAAAACTGCCTGGATGGCCGAGCCCAGAGAGTTGTGGTGAACGGAGTCAAGTCCACGTGGTGGCCGGTCACCAGTGGTGTTCCCCGGGGATCTGTTTTGGGGCCTGTCCTGTTTAACATCTTTATCAATGACCTGCATGAGGGGATTGAGTGCTCCCTCAGTAAGTTTGCTGATGATACAAAATTGAGCGGGTGTGTTGATCTCCTTGAGGGTAGGAAGGCTTTGCAGAGGGATCTGACAGGCTGGACCGATGGGCCAAGGCCAACTGTAGGAGGTTCAATAAAGCCAAGTGCTG
>NW_010098460.1:0-463 GCF_000699245.1 Pterocles gutturalis
ATGCCCGGTAGGAAGCGGGCGGGGGAGGGGACGTTTTCCTCTTGTGAGGGTCAGGCGGAGCGGGGCTCCGTGCGATGGTGGAGTCGAAAACTTGACCTCGTGGAAGGGCCAAAAAAAACTCTGCACGGGGACACAGCGAAAGGCGGTGGGAACAGCAGAAACAGAGTTGGGAAGCAGTTGTGGACCTAAGCAGTGTCTGCCCGGCAGCCAGGCGCCCTGCAGCCGGGTGCTGTGGCTCAGGCGCTGACAGCCCCGGCACGGCCGCCCCAGGCTTCGGAGCCCTTCCGAGTGATGTACGTAATGCCTCTGTGCCCCCTCATTCACTCTCCTCTTCTTTCGGCTGGCCTTGGAGTTACACGTTCCGAGAGCTGTTTAAATCTGGAGCTTGATTCTCCTCCCACACTGTCCGACACTGGAGAACTCTGTGAAGTCACCTAATTGACAGATGTAAATGAGAAAAGCA
>NW_010098460.1:494-2334 GCF_000699245.1 Pterocles gutturalis
GCATTTACTGGCATCTTCCAAGGGTTTGCACAAATGCTTTAGTGTCTGTGATCACTTTGTTCTCCCATCTGTACAATAAAACTCAGACATTATAAGCAGTTTGTGAAAATAAGCTAGCTTTTGTAAAATGTCTTGAAGATGAAAAGCATGAAGAAGTAGTATTAAAATTAGTAGGTTGCCTTTTTTAGGGTAGTCATCCTGAATCCTGTCATCATTATTGTAATCCTGAAGCATTGCTCTTCATGTCTAGGAATACTGAAATAGATCCGGAGTAGTTTGTGTATAAGTATTACTTTTTCTTTTGTGTAAAGGCTTGATGTTTATATTATGCAGCTTCTTATGATTATTCGATGTAGATCATGTTTGAGGGGTTGTTAGGTATGAGAACATGCTGAATAATTGTTATATCCTTGTCTGTGATTTGGGGGAGTGGTTTTGTTCTCTGGGATGATGAATTTATGTTGATGGGTGGTTTTAAATGCTCACAACACTTCTGATTTTTGCCTGCTGTTTTTAGATTACTTTGTCTTCTCTCTCTTAATGCTTCCTTTATGGTCATTCTGACATGTGAAGCAGGTGTGTATTTATAAGTTTACATTCATTTCCCTTACAACTGGAAGAAGACTCAAGAGTCTTAACTGTTCATAGGTCAGGGGTACCCAGGCAGCTCCTGAGTGTGGACAGGATGGGGGGGACCTGAGAAGAGTTACAGCTGTATGAACCCAGCTGGTTTTATTTCTGTGGACCTCTGGTGTAGTACTGTTCAGAATGACATGTTTACCTCAGGTGAAATCACTCAGGTGCAGAGGACAGTGGGAAATGACTGTGGACAGTAATCCTTGTCATCTTCTCTCCCCTGCTGCCTCAGAAACCTGCCCATTAAGGTACAACACTGTATTCAGTGAGAAGCTCTGATGTAAAGCATGAAGCTTGGTGGAAAGTTGAAGCACTGCAGTGACCAGTTCTCCAAAGTAATGTGGGATTTCTGTCTTCTTTCCCTCAGATGTACTTCAGAGGGTTGTTAAAATGAGCAGGCCTTGGCTTTAGCTTTTGAAAAGTGAATGCGAGTGTTACTTAATGTTTTCAGAAATGTTTATCCTGGGAAGTTTGTCAGCTATGAAAATTTCTAAGCTTCTGTCTGCTGATCGGAGATGGTTATCATAGCTGTAATTCAACTGACTTTTTCCTCAGTAATAGTCTAATCCATTTAGGGTAGCAGTTTCCCAGCAGAACAAAACCTGTACTTTGAAGTGTCTTGTGAAACATTGCACTGCTCAGCACCTTGCATGACTGATGCCATTCGACAAGCACTGTGTTGAGTCTTTTTTTCAGGATGCGACAGAGTCCTAAGTTATTAGAAAGAATTCAGCACTGAGAAGGTACTTCATTAGATACACCTGCAGGTCACTCTGCTGGACTGTGGCCAGGTGTTTTTCAATGTTTTCTGTGTGGTGGTTCTTAAAATCTGTTGACATTATGTAATCAAATGCTCTCCAGCTTTTGAGATTTGGGCTTTTTGGTGTTCTAGAAGGAGATGAACTGTTTCACAGCTGGAGCATCCCCACAATATTGATCCATGGGAACCTTCCAGAGCCAGGATCAATGTGCCTCTGGTCTTGAAACTGTTGCCACAGGGAAGGGAATGGTTGTGTTGTGTTACAGTGTGTTAAAGCAAGGAAGACTGGAGAACAACAAGCTGGAGTGGGTCCAGAGGAGGCTACAAACATGATCAGAGCGCTGGAGCACCTCCCATACAAGGACAGGCTGAGAGCTGGGGGTGTTCAGCCGGGAGAAGAGAAGGCTCCGGGGAGACCTTCCAGCAGCTTCCAGTGCTGAAAGG
>NW_010098460.1:2381-35640 GCF_000699245.1 Pterocles gutturalis
GGGGGGGGGGGGGCTCTGAATCAGGGGGTGTAGCAAAAGGATGAGGGGAAACAGTTATAAGCTGAAAGAGGGGAAATTTAATTAGATACAAGGAAGATTTTTTTTTTTTGCTGTGAGGGGTGTGGGTGATGAGGCAATGGCCCAGGTTGTCCAGAGAAGCTGTGGATGACCCATCCCTGGAGGGGTTCAGGGCCAGGCTGGGTGAGGGATTGAGGAAAGGCTAGTGAGGTGTCCCTGCCCATGGCAGGGGGGTGGAACTCGATGGGCTTTAAGTTCCTTTCTAACCCAAACCAGTCTGTGATTCTATGATGATTCTTTTTCACTTCACCTTTCTTGTCAAACAGAAACACAAAAAGACTTGCTTCAAGGTACTATAATTACTGCTGCATTATTAGTAATTAAGATAGATTAAAAACCCTGCAATTGAATTTTTAAGTGTTGTGTCCCATTTAGCTGCTGAGCATGTCTCTGAATTTAAATAGCTGCAGTAATTTGATTTACTGATTTTTAGCATTAGGGAAAAATAGAATTCCAGAAAATACAAAGAAAGATGTGCACTTCTGTGTATTCATAGTAGAAAATAGATGACTGTTTAGCAAATGAAATTCAGATATTACATGTATCACAAGCTACATTGTTACAGTGTGAGGATTGTGTTTTGTGAGAGGAGACTGGTAAGCAGATCAATGGAATTTGCAAATAACAATTCTGACTGCCACATCTTGGCTGAGCTATTTAATTTCTCTGTGTCTTGGCTGTAAAGGGGCTGTTAATATTCCCTAATTTCAAGAGTAGTCTGTGGTTTAAAGGAATGCTGTTAACTTAAATTTTTGGTGCCTTTTGAAATATTCTATGGTACTTCTTTACCAATAAATAATGAAGACTGCTTCTTTAATTTGTATTTGATCTATTTGCACCATCTCTTAGGGTTTTGCCACTGGGTTTTTTTTGCCCCATTTTCTTTGTTTTTTGTGATGGACTTATGCCTAAGAAAGCGTATCAGTGAATGACCAGTGAACAAACCAAAGCCAATGCCCAAAGTAGAAAATAAGCCAGAATGGAAGAGATAATTTAAGACTTTACTACTGTGGTGTTGATTAGAAAACATAAAGGTGAAAAATGCCTGTGTTGTTTTATATTGCTTTTAGAAATTTATGCAATACAAAACCCAAGGCAAAATGTTTCCTAAGTGCATGTTTCAGGGCATATTATTTTTGTAAGAAATTTTTGTTATCACTCTGCTTGGCCTAATTTGGATCTGGATACGCCTATGTACTTCCTGCAGTCAACAAAAGAAGAACAGCTGCATTTACAGATACGCTTATTGATTGTTCCTAATCCAGCTGAGGTAAGAAATAAGAGTATATTATTTTCAGTTAGGCTAGCTTTGACTAGATGCTTTTTAATTCAGTAGAGAGCTGCTACTGTGCATGTGCTCCATTTTACAAAGCAATTGCAAGTAAAATGGTTTAAAGGAGGAGGAGGGAGCATAAAGGTTGATAGTATTAAGAAAGGTTCTTGGCACTGACTAGAAAGTACCTGCGTCAAATTAAGAGATGTCTCACCTCTCTGAGTTACGAGCAGCCATTTCTACTCTTCTAGGTTGAAAAATGTGTTTTTAATCTTATTATCTTTCCATCTAAATCTGCTCTTTGAGGCTCTCTAGATAAATTTTAGCTTGTTGGAAGGTCTTTAGTAGTCTGCTCTGGGGTGCTTCTCTGAGGATAACTACTTGTTAACGCCTAGAATAAGTTTGTCTGCTTTCTTCTCGCTTTGGCCCAGAAAGGATCCAGCTGTAAGATTTTGGCATCAACCCTGTCTCTTAAAAACGACCTGTCAAGAGGGAAAGACAAACAAAACCATACATTTTCACTCTTTATGTGCAAGGCAAGCAAGAGAGGAGCGAGTGAGTGAGCTTGTGTTGAGGGATGGGAAGACAGGATGGTTATTGTTTTGATGGTTTTTTCCTTGAATCCTCTCATCTTCCCTTTTGAAGCAGAGTCATGCTCTTTTGATGAAGAGTGGTTATTTGAAAACCAATAAGATGTCGTATGAGTCAGGAGGATAGAAGCTTGGGTGTTTGAGAGAGAAGGAGATTTTTAGCCAGATTGCTTAAGGTTAAGGGAGATTAATGTTGCAGTGATTTAGTATTTTGCTTTGTGCTTAAAGTAAAAAGGTGATTTAATATTACATTTTAAAAGTTCTTTATTGCTCTAAAATTTAAAACGTCAACAAAACCACCCAGTATGGAGGGCATTTTTCTTCTTCTGTTCCATTTACATGATAAAGTAGAAATGGATAAAGCACACATGAAATCTGAAATAAGTGATGGTGGCAGATTGCTGTCAGAGGTCGGGAACCTGAAACTCCCAGTGAAAGGTAGGGTGAGTTGTAGATTTTGAGGTTGCTGATTTCTGGTTTTGAAAGTACAGTGTTCCTTATTTGTGCCTGTTCTGCTGGGTCCCAGTAAGCCTTTCTGTTTTTTCTTTAAAGGACAGAAAGGATCTCTGCTGGTTAATATTAATTTAGTACTTATGAAGTCACGACTTCCCTCTTCCTTTTTTTTTTTCTTCTGTGGCTTGCCAAGCTGTAGTCATGGAATATATTTCACTCTCATGCTGCAAAAATCCTCCTTTTTTATAATTTAGTCAAAAATAATTTGTTGGTAATGACTCTTGAGATGTTTTTCATGGCCATGCTGGTCAAATGACAGTGACTCAGATGCTCCCACCCTCCACTCCTTTCTGTTTGTTCTTTTAAAAACTATATTCTGAAATTTTTACTCTTTCTACCCCCTTATACTGTGCCCTGAGCCACTTATGCTGTGTGATCCTCTTTCTTGGGTGGGTGGAGAGGAGGAGTGGTAGAGAGGGGCGGACTCCTGTGAGAGGGCCCTGTTCAGTTCCCAGCAGAGAGCTCTGGAGGCTGGAATGCCAAGTATGTTCCTTCGCCCTGCTTCCTGACCCTCCACGGCGTGCCACTTCTGCAGGCTGAGTCTGTCCGGAGACCACTTCAGGCTTTTGTTTCCTGGTATATGCCTTAGCCAAATGGAAGAGACCGTTCTGTTGTTTGCCGTATCCTGAAGACATTGCGTGATGCAGCAGTCTGCGGGGAATCACCTCAGAGATGCCAGGGTCGGACACTGGTCTGCAGTAAAGTGTTCATTGTCAAGAGATCTAGTGATCGGGTTTGCTTTTCTGTATTTCTCTGTGGCTTTGATCAGACAGTCTTCTTGAATTAAGTGGCTTAACGATGTGAAGACTCAGTATTTGGGTTTTTTAGTGTCACTTATGAAATTTATACAGATACATTATGCAAGTCTAACGTGGAATGACTTGCTGAGGTAGACTCCAAGTGTGCTGGCTGAACAGGTATTACCAGTGAGATACTGGAAAGACATCGTCTGATCCTTAAGGCTGTAGCAGAATGGCAGATGAATTGCAAGAAACAATGCTCAGGCAGGGGTCTATGCATCCTGCTTTAGCTCTTCTAAAACGTAGAGGCAACTCCCAAAAGGAAGGTGACTCACTGAATCTCGGTGTTGCTAGTGTTCGCTCCAGTTGTCTCTCTGCGTTCCCCTTCACAGTGGCATGGGGTGCCATGGCTGGCCTGAGACTTCGGGGGCTGGCATCCTCCAAACTTTATCAACGCCGGCTGGATCGGCTAAGTGGCACAGGGTCACTCCTGAGCAGCAGGACAGATACACCAGCTGGGACACGAGGGTATGTCTCTGAGATGAAGGGAATGGGTGAAGCATTTTCCAGGATTTGATAGATTTTTGGTTCTGGTGGTGGGTGGCTTTTTTGTTTGTTTTGTTTTAAGTGGGAATTGTCTGCACACAGCCAGAGGGGATGAAGTCTGTTTATTTTCATTTCCAAGTAGATTACAAAGGAAAGGACTTTCCTGATGAGGAAGCTTTCAGTTTTTAACAATAACAGGAAAGCAACAATGGAGAAGCTTTCCCATTTTGAAGCACTGTACTAGACGGTTCAGAACCAACATTACTGCTCGTCTTGTTAATGGTGAAGTGTTTAGGCACTGTGGGAATAAAGAAATGGTGAAATGTAGTAATTTTTCAAAATGCTGATAAAATTCTACCGTTCCTTGATTTTTGGGGCTCAGTAGTCCATTTCTTCACCTATACTTTTAATAGCAAGCTAGTTGATTTTAGTTTTTGTAAATAGCTCCAGTCCAGCAGAAACTGAAGCTTTGAGCTTCTGGAGATTACTGAAAACACGTCAACCAAAGCTTCTTAAATCTGCCTAGACAATTCCGTTGCTTGATTTGATAATTACTTTTCCTATGCTTCAGACTAAGATTTTATTTTACGTCTCAGATTTCATTGAGGTTAACTTTGGGCAGGAGAGAATTTAACAGGAGTCAAATATAACTCGGTTTCCTGCATTTTGGAAGAACTGTGAGCTGAAGCAGCAGCAGCAATGTGGGATCTGAACTCTGTCACCAGGGAGAGCGGTGAGCATGCAAGAGAGGAGATTGTTTCCTAGCCATCAGAAGTTTTGATTTCAGTCCTTCCTTAGCTGGAGATAGACCTGATGCTTACCTGTAATCAAACAATTGATTTGGCTTCTCAGTTTGAACTCTGGATCCTTCACTAGAACCCTCCTTTTTCCACTATTTTCCTTTTAGCCTATAGCTATTAGTTAGTTGATAAATTTTCAGTTTTTCCTATGTGAAGTTGTGGGTGTGAATGTATGAGAATTTAGTGAGGAGGGGAGTAAGAAGGTAGTGAAAGAAATTTTGATGCCATTGAGTGGAAAGGATGCTGTTCAGGAAGAGTAAGAAGTATAGAAGGGGCTGGTGAGAGAAAATAAAAGCATTGAAAAAGCAGCAAGGGAAGGGGAACAGCAGAGTGTGAACTGAAGATAGGAAGGATGAGGAGATAAGTGCTCAGACATAGTCATCTCCCATTGTGAAAATGTAATTTGCTTTCTGCTATTTAACTGTGTTCCATTGCAACCTGTTTTCTTCTCAGCTGGAATGTGTGAAGGACTGGAATTATTATTTTTTTTTTTAATCTCTGGCTTCTACAAAAAGCAAATTGCTGGTGGGCCAAGGAGGGGTGAGGAGCCATAAAGATTTGTTTCCTTATTGTGACCATAAGTTGCATTTGTATGTTTTTCTTAATTTTGGTTGTCCCTGTGTAGTAGGCAAGAACAAAAAGTATTTCTTTCATTGAGAGACTGGGGGCTGCATGGTTGAGGAAGATAATGCTGAGAGAAACACTGCATTTCGTATTTAGCCAGATGAAAAAATATTAAAATAGGGAATGAACTGAGAATTCAATGCAAGCAGAAGGAGCAATGCTGAAAATGTTAAGCTGTGCACATAGTTTTATCAAATGCACAACAAATCATAAGTTGAACAAATGGGAATTCTTTTTCTCTAACATTTTATGACAAGTTTAATAATAAACTTAAATAAGTTAAATCAGTTTGGGAAAGTTGTCCAGTTAAAAGTTAATGGCAGTGAAGAGATTTTTTAGAAGAATGGTAGGAGTAGTTAAGGGCTGGTTTTCAGCAGTTCATGAACTGATACCCTTCCTCTTTCTTTTTTCTTTATATTAGTCATTACCTGTGAAATGAATCATAAAGAATGGTATTGTCCCACCAAATATTTTTTTTTTCTCTTTGTCAACGTTAAGGGCTTAAAGCCACAAATCCTCAACCATGCTATGGGGATGGGAAGAAGCCCCTCTCCTGGAGAGGTCTGATTTTTTTCTTAGCTACTGTCATCTTACGATATACACAAGTGGTGATAGCTTTCTGGGTTTTTGACTTTTCACTGTCCTAGCCATCTGTGTGTGTATACGTACTAGGCATAGGGACAGTGCCTGTCTGCAGAGGTTTGGACAATGCCCTGGGCTCTTCTATCTTGAAATGTTGTCTTCCTTTCTTTTTGTAGTATCTGTAAGGTTTTTGGTCATCTCTGTGTTAAGACCTGATAGAGTCTGAGACTGTTTATCTGTTCTCCTGGTTGTCTGGTTCATTTTGTCTTGCATCCGTGTTTAAGATACTGAATTCCACTAACACAAAGGCTGGAGCTTCTGTGCTACTCTCTTAGCAGTGCAAATCTTAGCTTTGTCTTTTTTTCCTTAACCTGTCACCAGTGCATGAGCTCTCTTAGCAGTGCAAATCCTAGCTTTGTCTTTTTTCCTTAACCTGTCACCAGTGCATGATCCCTGTGGAAAAATGTTTAAAAAAGGAGGTAACAGTGTAGAAGCTATAGCATTTTAACCGGCTTTTGGTATTTAAGTCCAACCCTTTTTTCTTTCCCATAACAATACAGGCCAAATTTCCTCAATCTGTATGAGAATACGGTATAAAAATACGACTTTCGCTAGCCTAAACATATATGAAACTACTGTTTTTGGAGGATAGATCCATATTGACTTTAGTGATATGAGAAGGTAAAATGCTTTCAAATCTTTCTGTAGCACCTGTGCCAGTGGCACAGAATGGATCTCCCAATTAACTTCCACTTATAAAGAAGGAATTTTTATTTTCATTTTTTTTTTAAGTTTGAGAGTAATGCTTATACGTTATAGTAAATACTTCTGATAAGTCAAAGCTTGAGAAACCCACACCTAATTATAACGCAAAACAACTAATTTCTGTAAATTAGTTCCTTTGACAAAGATAATTAGTTAAAGACACGGCACATAATGATGAAAGATTGGAAAAAGCATTGTTTGAGCACTAGTATTTTTGGGGTTTGCATAGGACAGTATAACTTCAGGATGTTGAGCTGGTCGTGTTTTAATAGCCTTTCCTGTCTTTGTGTCACCAGTTTATTGTTAAAACAGAGGAAGATTCTGTATTTTACTGAATTGCAGAAAATCAGTGAGCAAACAGAGTGCAAGAAGCACTCCATATTGGGGACTGTCTGTTGTGGGAAAGATTCAGATCTGAATACCTTATGATTGACACAGCAAGTCAAACTTCCATGGTCAGTCTTGGCACCACCATCAAAAGGACGGGTTTAGTGTTTCTCTTCCTCTCCCCATGCTGCTGGCAGAAGTGTTTTAGCAGCAGTGTGGTAAACTGAATTGTAAAACTGCTCTGAATTAGGGCTGTCCTCCCTTCCACTTGCAGCCTTGGTTAATTTTAACCCTGAGCTAGTTGAATAAATGCCTGTTTTTGCACAAGGAAGAGGGCACACAGGGATGTGTAGTTTAGGGAGATGGAGAAACTGTGACCTACATGAAAGTAAAACTTAATAAATGGGAAGTCATACCTTCAGGGCAATGCCAAAGTTGCAAATTTTAGCTTGAATTTTTATTAAAAGAATAAAAAGTCTTAAGTAAAATTGGATGCAAAGTCATGAACTGAAAGAGAAGGGAGAGGTAAAACTCAAGCTACGATTATCAAAGAGCCACAGCTGGTGGTTTGTGTTAGAGGAGACATATTGGTCAGGAGCTGATGTGCGATTTAGTTGTCTCCCGTATGGCTCTCCTCAACAAATTTCAACTGGATTATAGCTGGGGCAGAGAATGGTGTTATTTTGTGTACAGGCTCTTTGATTTTGTTTTTTCCTGGACTAGTAGTTTCTCTCATGAGTAACAAGTCACAATCTTCAGCTCGTTTGCATTGTGGCATTTCTTGGACAGCTCACAGTGTATGACAATCATCTTTCTTATGCCTTTAAGGAAACCTTGTCAGCATCAACCAAGTTCTTCTAGCTCAAACATTTTACATTTTTTTTAATGTTTTCCATTTTCAAGTCTTTGAAGTGCTAGTTCTATGCTGTTTTGCAAAATCATTAGTGATTTTTTGCTGTGTATCGTATTCTGTTGTTAAATATCTCGAGCAAAATTCCATAGCTAGGAGTTGGACCTTTTGCATCATTGTGCATTAGCAGAATGGTAAATAAACTCTTGGGACTCTCGATGTTCTCTTGCTTTTGGAATGAGGTAAATTAATTTTTTGAGAGTTAAAAATTAAATTCAAAGTTGTACTTCATGCTAAGGGAAGACAGTGAGAACACAGAACAATAGCGCGTGTGACTTTCTGTAGGAATTTCAATTTCCCAATAGGTTCTATCTTGTTCAGAAGCTAGGGTTTACTGGGGGGTTACTCTGTCTTGAGAGCCCTCAAATGCTGGTTTCAGAATGGGGGCTCCTGAAAGCCTTACTCTTAGGAGTGAGTCCCTACATCTTCATTACCTTTCTCACCAACACCGCCATGGGACCTGTGTCAGAATCTCTCCCAGAATAAGTATATTCAGTAGTGTCTGGTGTGAACTATGACGCTCGTGAACTTGGGCTGTGTTTCGTGCAGGAACGTGGCGGTGCAGATTGCAGGCTGTAGTTGTTGCATGCTGCCGTTTTGTGCGTGGCAGCTCTGTTCTTGCAGAGTTTGGACAGCGGGTATTTGGTAGTGGCAGTGATGGGTACTGTTCCTTCCCTACAGTGCTGCTAAAGTCCACCTGGAGAAAGAAGAAGGAATCAGGTTATTTTAAAGTGTTGATTTAATTTTTATAAAGCAAAAAACCCAACAAGCACAACCTTAGTTCATGCTTTGTTGTTAGTGTGTAGGGTGTAATGCTTGCTGTTGTGTAGGAAACGATGAGACTCGCTGGAAAGCTGATTTGCCTGGTTTCCTTTGGTAACCCAAAGGAGCTTTCACTGATGTTGACATGAGGCTTTCTTAATCGTGGCTGTTGGCTAGCTCAAGTCCTGGAATTCAGGCACTGGATTTTTCAAGAGTGAAAAAATACTTGATGGGGAGATTATATTTTCAAGTCCTGGTACACATTAGCATGATGTGACTGAAAGAATAGCAATTGAAAACTACTAGGTCTCATGGCTTTGCTGCAAACACGGATGGTTTTGTGTTGACCTATTCCTTTGGTACTCTGTCAGGATGAAAATGCTTTTTTTGCTTATGATCTCTGGTTTATTAAATTACAGGATTTCCTGCTTGTCCGTAATTCCAGTCCATGTCTGGTTTTTAAAGGTCCTTCATATGGCAATAAGGAAACAAGTTGTAACAAACTTCTTATAAATCAGTGCTCCATTCTTGAAATTATTAGCAGCTCCCTTGGTCTTCGCCACCCTTGGAATTGCAGTCGCAGAAAGAAAATATGTTTTTCCTGAGTGGTCATTCCAGGTCACAGTGCAGGATATTAGTACAGGTTGCAGGATGCGATACGTTTGGCTCAGCTGAGCTGGCTGGAGCACAGGGCTGTTTTTGTTGCCTCAGGAGTATGAGGCTGCTGCCTGCACTGCTGCCTGGTCTTTCTAATTGTGCTCAGAGCACAAAGCCCTGGAACACAAACCGTGGCGTGTTTTTGTAGGGGTGTCTCTGACCAGAGGAAATGGAATCTACTATTGGAACATGCTTATTGAATTACTGTTCTCCGCGAAGAGGAGTGGCAAGTAGCATGTCAGGTTGTAGAATAACACTAACAGTGAAAACTCGGTTCAGAGTAGCTTTGAATATAAAAAGAAAGGAAAACAACTTTCAAGCCAAGCCATCTTTCATTTTATGTATACATTATGTGCTTCGGGAAAACTACTACACAAATATTTCAGAGATTTTTGACATGATGGAAATTTTTTAGTCTCCCACATATAAAACTGCTGTCTTTCCAATTAGAGAATTCAGAAGGTGCCCAGAAGGCATAAAATAGTTTTTCTGTATCTAAAAGTTTAACAAGATTGAAATTTTGTGTTATTGGATACTCTAGTGGTTAAAAGAAAGATCGCACTGCAACAAGAAACGGAGACTCTTCATAGTTTTTTCCTCCCTTGTTTGGACATGCAATATACTATTTTAAAACTGCATCTGTTAGTATATAGAGAACCTAGATTAACATGATGGTAAGGGTGAAAACTTTGTGAAAGAGGTTAGAGTTGTTCCACATTTTAGGGGAGATAGAGGAAATGTCCTTTGAATGATTTGCAAGTGTGGCTTTGGGGTTTTTTTAGCCTCACTTTCTGAGGAAATGAAGCTGCTGTATTTGCCAAGCCAGCCAGCCAGACTTCTCTCTTCCCATGCCTGTTTAACCCTTTGGCAGTTTCAGCTAAATGTCAGGAAGACAGAGGCGTTGTGTGTAATTATTTTCCAATGAATCTTGTGCACATAAGCTGCTGGGTAGAGGGCGAAATGCCCTGCTAATTCCTACAGGGACGGGGAGACTGCAGGGGGATATCCTCGGAGGTGCACATCCTGAAACCAGAAGACCCAAGAAGTCAGGATCTTTGCTGGTCTCCAAACTAGTGGTGTATTTAAAATTGTGGGTGTTTGGTATGAGCTATTTACAGGATGACATAATGGGGTGAAAGACCGGTGAAGCCACAAAAAATGTACAGTAGGTGAGTCTGCTACATGAGCTCATTCTGCCACGTGTGAGTTGCAAGAACATTATTTCTAACTGATGTCAGTGCTGAATTGACTCATTGGTCTTTTTTTTAATGTAAAAGGGAGTTTCAAGCAAGGAAAGTGTTGTGTTCGTAGAAGTTGAGGAAAATTGAATTATATGAGTGTACTCATGTGATTGGTTGTGATGTTGCTCATGTTCTTACTCTTGTCTTTATTCCAGTAATATGTCTGATGCTCTCGCAAATGCAGTATGTGAACGCTGCCAGACTCGATTTGATCCTGCAGAGAGGATCGTGAACAGCAATGGGGAGCTCTATCATGAAAATTGCTTTGTCTGTGCTCAGTGTTTTCGTCAGTTCCCAGATGGACTTTTTTATGAGGTGAGATCTCATACTGTGTGTAAGAGAAGATAAATATCTCCATTAAAAGGCAAGGAATTAGGCGAAAATTCTTTCAGAAATATGAATTTCCATCTTTTTTTGCATGTTTAATTTCTTATCCCTGAACTTTTGTTGCTGTTTTTTTCAGGGGCTTCCGACTGCATTTCCTTTTCTTCCTCTCACATACTCCTTCCTATACATCAGTAACAAAAAAAAAAAAAGTATGCCTCTTCTTTGGGTAGATGTCATTTCAAAAACAAAACAGAAAATGTTTCTTAATATTTCATTAGACATAAGTTAATTTTTGTCTTTATTTTTGGATATTTTGTACAAAACTTTTCGAATTGTGCAACTGAAATTGATGAACCCATTTAAAAACAAGGTTGAAATATTTTTACGGAATGTGTGTGAGCACATGTTTTGAATAACACTTTATTTTAAACATGCTGCATTCTTAATTTGCCATGAGTTTTAGTCTCGTGTAGGAGGAGTAGTTCTGAATTACAGGAGTAAAAAAAAAAACCTAAAATAAAACTTAAATTAAAGCCAACTATAGGAAAAAGTCTTTGGACACTTCAAGATTTTTGCTATCTTGTAGTAGCATTGCTGTTGATTTGACTGTTACACAAATTCACCGTGGCTGAAGCCACGTCTAGGTATTTCTTTAATCCTTAGGAGTTTAAAAACAGCTGAGGGGTGGCTAGAACTGAAGGACTTGACTGACCTTGACTAATTGGCCATTTCGATGGAAAATCATGCTGAACTATCAGAATGTAAGAGTAATTCAGTTATTCATGAGGCCTCTTTCTCTCTTGTTTTGTTCACAGTTTGAAGGTCGGAAGTACTGTGAGCATGACTTTCAGATGCTATTTGCTCCTTGCTGTGGGGAATGCGGTAAGATACAGTGCATGTCAACACTGTGGGGTAACAGCGACAGGGCCGTCTAAACCTCCCACCGCTGCAGTGACATCCAGCCCTGGGCTGGGATTGTTGAGGTCGTTTTAAGGAGCAGGAGCTCTGGAGGGAAACAAGGCATGGTACTAGCAGTGATTGAGGTATCCTGGCTCTGGGAATAGTTGTTTTTTTCAAAGTTAGGTTGTAATAGTTCTTGTGGAATTAAAGTGGAAGGACTATGAAGGGCAGTCGACTTTTGATAAGACTGTTTTCTGGATGCCTCTCAAGGTGTTGGTTTCCTTTTGCAGGTGAGTTCATCATTGGGCGTGTTATCAAGGCAATGAACAACAACTGGCACCCAGAATGTTTCCGCTGTGAGCTCTGCGATGTAGTACTTGCTGACCTGGGTTTTGTGAAGAATGCTGGCAGGTATGATAAAGCAGGAGCTCTGAAAGTTTTATCAGTGTATTTTTGATACAGTAGTGAGATGTTGAGAGCAGTCAGTTAGTTTTAACTGAGAAATAAAGCTTGAAAAGGTACAGAAGAAGCTTTAATGAATGTTAGGACATAGGAAATGGAATGAAGAACAGTGTTCTTCATCCAGTGAAACATGTAGAAAGCAGAAACTCAGATTTTAGTAGCTAGTGGATGGGTTCTGGAAGAGAAAGAGATTTCAGGCAAAAGGCTGAATGTGCTCCTGGGCAGGCTATTTACCAAGTAAGCTGCTGAGCAGGAAATCAAGATACAGCAAAAGGCAAAGAGAATAAGATGAGGATTACAGCAAAGCCTGTTCAGCATATGATTCCCCTGGTCCTCAGAATAATTCATTTTATATACAGAAATACAAAAATGAGTCCTAAAGGTTGATTAATGCATTTAATTAAGAAGTAAGGAATAAAACAAAAAAGGGAACTTGTACAAAAGCATACCATGATAAGAAAATAAAACAATCTAGCCGTTAGCAGACAGTGTTGCACAATTCATAGTTAATTTCAGGCTTTCATATGTCTTGAGCAAAGCCTAGTAGTTTCCTAGGGTTTATATTCTCACTAACTCACTAAGTGGTGAAGAAGGGAAGGAAAGGTTATATACTTGTACCCTGTCCAGCAGGGAGCCCTTTCAAGTCTCTCTTCTCTTCAATCCTGCATGCAACTTCTGTGCCGTAGTTTTTGAAGTTGGGCATAATTGATTTTTCTTTTGACACCTCAGCTTGTTAGAATGGGCTGTTGTGATATCACCTAGGAGGGTTCCTGGGTGTTTTGGGAAGGCAGCCAGGATTGAAGCAGTTCAGGCAAGATAAAGAGTGTTTGATTTCATAATTTGTGGACCAAATCTAAGGAGCTCATTCACAAAAGCATAGAAAAGGGATATGCATGTGTAGTATCTGTACATAAAAAATATAGTTCACCTATCATGTGATTTCTTATAATACTTATCTCCATAGCATAGAAGCAGTCTTCTAGTAAATATTATTGGAAACTCTTGGGTTCTTTTTCCCGATTCTCATTGTACCTTGTCTTCCCTAGTCTGCCTGTCATTTCTAGACATATTCCACTGGATGCAGTTTGTATCAGTGAGGATAGTTAAGATAATCCCTATTTTATCTGCAGTGAAGGAATGGTCTTGCTAGATAAGTCACAAAAAATAATTCTGAAACACCTCAAAGATAGGAATGTCTTCTGGACAAAGTAGACTTCACTTCTTCATATTCTTACTTTTCTTCACTTTTGCCATTTGGGTTCATATTTTTATGATTCAGTAAGTAGCAAAGATGAATGCTGCATTCCTAAACAGCCCTTTTCCATTCTTAGTTTGAAGGTTATCGGGATATCTGATGTTTTGCAGGAAGCTACGTGGAAAAGGCAGGGTAGTAGATGTTGTCCAACCTTTGGCGCTTTGAGACAATGGCAGAGGGCAGATAGAAAAGGTAGTGTGAAGTTTAGTGCTCATCTCCAGCTCTGAATGCTGGGAAGAAGTAAAAAAATTCTAAGTCCTGTCTTAGTTCTAGTCCAGGTTGGGTGCATTGCAGCTTTTTAGTCTTTTTTTCTTGCCACAATTTGGTACCAATTTTCTGTCTACTATGTATAAACACTTTGAATACAGAGACTTGAACAAGATTTACAAGCATCCTGTCTTGTCAGGCAGGTTTATCTCAGGAATGGATCTCTACTGCTGACACAATATAAAATTTTAAAGTAGGCTGTATGCTTTGTGCAGGGGAAGTGTCATTACTGAATGCTTTGGGAACTAAGTTATTTTAAAAAAAAAAGTTCACTTAATAGCCTCTCTGCTCCTTTCCCTATTCCTAAGTGTTCAGCCCTCAGTTTCACATCCTGGAAATCAGCAGAAGAGTACTTCTGTGTGCAGTTTCAGTAAGACAAGAACATGTGATCTGTGTTGTCAGAAGGGTTCTTGCTAATTGCAGTCCCATAAAAACAACAGAACTTCCTTCAGGAGTGAGTTTGACTCTCAGTGGACTATCTTGCTCCATATCTGTGCTCTCAGATGATTTTGGTGGAACAGAGCGTTCTTAAGTCAAAGCTGTGACAAGAGTCATGTTCACAGTTCAGATTTCGCACTGAGTGAGCTTTCATTTGTCTTACCCTCGTATGTTTGTGGCAACATCACAGTCTTTTTAACACAAAACAGATTGCACAAAGCCTCATGGAATTTCTCAGCTACAAAGAAATACATGACAGGGTCAAAGGCACCATTTAGACTCGTGAGGCAGGACGTGATGCGGTTGCTGAGGGCTAGAATACGCTGTGTTTCGCAGGAAGTTTTTGTCCCATTGTAATGGAGAATATAAATGTAACGATTGACATGATAAGGTACAAAGCAAATCAGAAAGATCATCAGGACCATGATGATCATTTTGATAGCTTTTTCTTTCAAGTGTTTCTCAACTCTGTTCCCACTCTTCAGGCTTCGGATGATTAATAAGTAGCAAGTCACTGTAGTAACAAATGGGAAGGTGAATGCCACTGCTAAGGACACAAGGGCATGACGTGATGCCTTTTCTCTGTAGAGCTGTAGGCAGATGGTTGTGTTGTTCATCTCGACTGTCTGCACACTGAGCAGCAGAGGTGCCATCGCAACCCCAACTACAACCCACAGGAAGGCACATGCCACATGGGCGTAAAGGGACCTGCGGAGCTTGATGGACTTCACAGGGTGCACAATGGCCAGGAAACGGTCAACGCTGATGCACATGAGGAAGTAGATACTGGCGTACATGTTGAGGTAAAAAAGGAAGCCGGTGAGTCTGCAAGGGATCTCACCAAATGGCCAATGATTACCAGAAAAATGGTACACCAGCCGGGTGGGGAGTACGAGCACAAAGGACAGGTCAGCCACAGCAAGATGCATAAGGAAAATGTTGGCAGGTGTGCCTGACTTTTGGTCACGGATGAAAAGCCAAAGAGCCAAGGCATTGCCAACAAAAGCCAGGATGAAGTCCAGGAAGTAGAAAGTGGCAAAAAGGATGTTCTCAAGGTGTGTCTCTTTGCCACATTGCTCTGACGTTTCCAAAGAGAAATTTGATTGAGTTGAGCAATTGAAGAGTAGGCTTGAGGGATCTGCTGGGCCATTCATTTTTCAACACAGTTTTGCAGAAAAAAAAACCCAAACCCAAACCTGAAAGAATTGAGACAGTATGTTACAGAAGAGCCTGTTTTTGTGAAGAAAACAACAACAAACAAACCCAAAAAACCCACCCAAAAAACCACACATGGAAATCAGTGATGTCTCCTGGTTTGCTGATATTGGTATTTAATATGACAGATCAGTCTGAGTTTAAACACTTATTAAAATTCTGAATACCTCCTGCTCAGCTGGGTTTTCCAGACCATTAATTCCTGTTGAAAGAGCCACTATAAAGAGCTAGCTAGCTGATTATGAGCTTGTGTCCTACCTGTGCTGAGATCAGCTGTATGACAGAGCAGTGAAATGCTTATGTGTCTGGCTAATGGAAGAGCTAGAAAGCATTTGCTATGTTTAATTTGAAAGCCTGATTCAGAACTGAAGCGCTCCTAACGAGTAAGCTTTTCTGAGCACAGGTATCTGTTGTAAGGTGACCTAGCTTAGATTGTCTGTCTTGTTCTAGAAGAGGTGAAAGACAGGTCAGGTATTGCTGTTCTTGAAAAAACACGTGGGGTTCCTGAAAATCTTTGAGAATTATTTTTGGCTGAACTCCTGTATTTAAGGCAAATGCATCCAGTTCCACTGTAGGAAGAAACTTTTCAGATGGGTAGCAGCATCTCATTTGAACAGCAAAAAAGCACTGAATTGACTCAGAAAAGATTATTAGTAGTGCCCATCCTGTTGGTTACTTGTCAAAGTGTCATCCTTCCCTGCAGCTGTCTTCTTGTCCCAGCATAACTCTCTCCTTCCCTCAAAAGCCCTTAGCCACGGCCTTTTCCAAGTAGCAGCACAGTAAAACTGAGCTTGGCTTTGCCAGTGTCCCTGTTGTCTGCAGGGTCCTGAACAGCATCAACAAAAAGTGGTAAGATTCTCTGGGTACCTACCCATGGCTTTTTATGGTTTTCTCATCTGTGGGTGTAGGTGGTAGGGAAATGCAGGCAGTCTGAGTTTCCAGCATTGTCTCTGTTTCTTGGATTCCTCAGAGGTGTTGCAGGATGTGCAGCAATAACTCCCTTGTGCTCACCATTGCATTTTGTACTGTTCTACCACTTCTTATTTAGTACATCCTTAAATACATCCATTTTCCTCTAAAGTTTAATGTTTTAAGGTGGTTGCTGACATTATTAGAGAAATTTTTAGTCTCGGGCAGAAGCTATGCTATATGTTGAAATCTTGCATCATTAGATAGTCAATCCAGGGCATCATGCAATGCATCCAGCTTTCCAACAGGTGTGATTATTCAGATATCTAAAAGTAATGGTGGCTAACTGAGAAATTGAAATGGGATTAAGAACATGTAAACAAAATTCCAAGGTAGTTACCATCTTCTGTTTGGCTGCTGTCACTTTCAGGTGGACAGAAAACTGCAATAGCTAGAGAATAATATGCTGGACCACTTCTGTTTAGTTCACAATTGAAAAGACAAAAGTCAACAGAAGGGAGACTGAATGAAATTCAGAAACTGAAATGTCTTCATATGGCCACAGAGGGGCCTTCCTACTCCATGCATTGCCTAGATACCCCCCAAGTTTATGTCACAAAAAAGGCTCTAGGTTTGAGTGTGTGGGTGCTCACTGCCTGCTGCCAGCTGCATGCTTCTTTGTAGTCCTAGAGATAGCAACAAGTTATCATATTGGAATTACTAGAAGTGCATGTGAAAGGAAGACTGTATAGCCCTTTTCCCCAAGGGATGTCTTGTCTGTAAAAATACATGTGAAATCTTATTTTCTTGTACAAAAGGAAAATTCCCTGTTGCAGTTTTCTGTGTGAATTTCCTGGGTTTGCAGAGGAGCCTGCAATTTTTGTTCCTAGTGCTTATTTGTCCCTTACAAAGTAAAACCTGCAAGTATCTTTGAACATAAGATTTTGAAGTTTGTATGTGATAGTAATGATGAATGCTCAAATACTTGTCTTTCCTGGATGGAATTAGTTTAAATATGTATTTTTCTGTTGCATACTAAAGGAGGAATACAGTGAGACCATGGCCTTTTTACTGGCTGTTAATTTTCAGTGGTACCTATCACCTGATGTTCTGGCTATGTAGCCTTTCTTGTGCCAATCACTTTGGTTAAATATGCTTTTCATCTGCAAAAAAAATAAATCAGGTGATCTTTATATACACACACCTGTCAGTGGTCAGGTGGTCTGATGGCTAAGCAGTACTCTATAGGTGTTTGTGACACCACGGAGAGAGCGGTAAAGGCTGGCATGGACCACCCGAAAAGGCAGAAGCAAGGGTTATCTTACGGAACAGATAGGGATGTCTCTTGTCTTAATGATCATGCTTTAAGTCAGTTCTGGAAGCTAGCCAGTAAGCAGACGTTTTCCCTGTTTACAAGCTAAATACTAGGGGTTTAGCAGCATGATACATTGAAAGATTCTGTTTGAGCTGATTTCCTAAGGAGGATCTTTGGGATTCAGGTTCAGCTGAGTGTCAGTGCCAGACTTGGAATAGCCAGTATTTAAATGTTGAGAGTTTTGTCCTCACTGATGGCAACGTTCATCTGCCATTGATTTCTGTCTGGACATGCTTTCAATGGAAAATACTGTGGAGTGTAGTGGAAAGAAGAATGTCAGAGCTATCTAGAAGCCCAGTGTGTCTGTGTCAGGAAGGGGGAGGCTTAGAGCTAATGATAAAATTGAAATAGAGTCACTCTTTTCATGTGAGTGCCTTCATAGGAGAGCTGCTGGTACCTAATTTACTTTTTAGAGGACAGTGAAGGGAGGTATTTTTCATTGCTGAGTCAGAAATCATAGAAAAGAGAAGTGAGCCTCTTTCTAATTTTCCTTAGGTTTTAAATTAGAAGGGAATTTTGATCAAGTTTTAAATTTTCTGTACCATTCTGTTTGTTGATGTGAAAATTGTGGTGTAGTGCTTGAGTAGGTTAGGGAAAAAGCTGATGTGTTGCTAGTGTTAATGGTTGAGCTTATTTTTAGAATTTATATGTTTTCAACAAAATGCTACAGCTTTACAGAAGTAATAGTTCTGGTGTATTTGTAATTGTAGACAGTGTGGAAAGCCCTTTGCTGTTATTTACAGCTCCCCTTCTGTTTTGCCTGGTTTTATCCTATAAATTTAAAATTAATGTGTTCAATTTTTAGTTTTTTCTTCTTTTTGGTTTGTTATGCTTGCAAAAAAGCACTCAGAGTCCTAGAAAGCTTGTACTAGTCTGTGTGAATGCTAAGAGAAAACTAGAAACCTTCCCAGATGACCTAGAGTGTGTAGTTTGTGCTAAGCTATATGGTGCAAGAGGCTTTGACTCCACAGACAAAACTCCTTTAGGAGTCTATCTCGCTGTCCAATAATTTCCGCTTGAATTGCTCTCTTGGTGTTGTGCAAATATTTAGTGATTTACGTATTGCTAAACAGAGGACTATTCTGGAATGAGCCTTTACCCCAGGCCTCCCAGGGCTGAGCTGTAACGGGGATGTCACTGCTCATTTGAAATGCATGCCTGCTGACCGTATTTTATGTCATTTCTCTTCTGCTAAGGAACAAGCAAGATAACAATCCACAAGGCTGTCAGTATAGAAGCAGCCTGATTGCCCTTCCAGCAGATGCTCTACCTATCATTAATGAAATTATTAATAAGCAGAAGAAATAGCTCATCGTAAGTTAGTTATCTTGCTAATTTGAAGGATTTGTCATAATGCAGATAAATTTGAAGCATATATTAGGGTTTTTGGTGGATTTCAGAAATTCCTTTTCTTACTCTCAGCTAGAGCAGTTTTTTGTTTGGGAATATGCTAGTTTGTGAGTTTTTATGATAATGGTTGTAGTGTCTTGTCAAGTGGGAGTGTCTCCTATCTTTCACTGAAAAGTACTCTTCATTAGACATAGTCCACTTCTGACTGAAATTATTCTCCTGTGAATCTCTCCCTGCTGAGCCTCACACCCTTCAGCTGAAATACTTGTTTCTTGTGAGCATTCAAGCAGTGTCGGAGAGGACTGAACATACCATATAACTGTCAGTTTTCCTGGCACAAACTGGTGTACATTAGATACAGAAATTTGAGAACTTTTGTGTTTTGGAGGAGTAATGTAAAGAAGAGTGAGGAAGTTGTTCTTTGAAGTTCAAAAAATGCTGCCTGTTCTTAGTTTCAAACATTTCCATTATTCATCTGCCTTAGTGTGTGTGTCTTTCCACCTCACTGACACCAGCTAAAACTAATGCCACTAGGAAAGCTCCTTCATTATTCTACTGGCAGAAGTTTGTTTCTTACCTCTTTGCAGTGCAGTCCTGTGGGTGGAGTGTAGGGTCCTTTGGGGGAAAATCTCAAGGAACTCCTTCTGAAGACAGCAAACAAAATAGAAGCAGCAATGGTGAAAACAACAAGATGATCCAAAAAAAGTACACAGTTGCAGAGTTGCTGAGGGTGGAGAGGGGAGCCCCTCTATATAGTGTCCTTCTAGCTCTGATAGCGCATTATCAGCTCAGTCACGCAAGAGAGCAGGGGAGAGGACACCCCAGCACTGAAGAGCAGTCTTCATCCCAGCTGAGCCCTTGGCACAGGGGTTGCTGCTGCTGCTGTAGATATGAATATACTGTATGAATATTCCAGTGTTCATGGCGCTTACTAAAGGCTGCTACTGAACTCCCAGCCGTGAACATAGACTTCTTGGAGTCCCCTGATTATTTTAGGAGGGTGGAGAGAAGCATTGTTTGAGGGAAGTCTGGTATTAATAGACACAACAGGACATTTCAGAATGGGATAATTCCATAATGGTGGGAGTGGGGAGGGGGAGAGGGACGGCTGCCATGGTAACAGCTTAGCCTGTCCAACGCTTCCCTTTGCTCGCAATAGAGGAGGGTCTATGGGACAGCAGAGAGGGTTTGTGAGTGGGGAGGGGTTGATAATAGTTTATCAGTGCAAATGGCTGAAGGCATCTTATTCAGCTGAATGAGAGGGGTCTCTTTCAGGACACTTGCTTCAGGGTCCCTATGTCCTGCCCTGTATAATTACTCTGCATTTGACAGTGCCGAATAAAATTGATGCCTTTATGCTGAGATGAGCACAGCTGCATGTTTCCTTATAATGGCATGCTGTCTGCTTTTTCTGGACTCCGTCTGGGCAGACAGTAGTTCCAGCCCTGGAGAGAGACACTTGCTGACAGGAGGACTCAGATTTGGAGAGAATAATAATGATACTTAGCACTTAGACAGGCGCCTGCCAGATGAGGGTCATAAAAGTTTGAGGTCTCACAACAACTTCTGTGTTGTATTCTTACCCCCATTTTACAGATCTAAGGGTAAGTGATTCATCACACCAGAATTCTGGAAGGAGCCCTGCGAAGAACCCGCTACTTCAGCCATAAATCTACCCTTTCCATTTGAACTTTTCCTTTTGTCTGGTGTCTTTTGAGAATGATCTGTAAATCTCAGTGAGTGTTTCATATAGTGATATGGTGAAAGGAATTAACGCTTGTCTGTTTTGTGACAAAGAAACCCACAGAAGTCATTCCTCTGTCATTTTTGTTTTATAATAATTCTTGCCAGCCTGCAGCATTGTAGCTAGAGGGGTAGGTAATAGGCAAGTAAACCGAACAGCTTCTTCTCAGAGCTCCTAAATGTTGGAATAAAATTGGTGGATTCCAGCAGCCTTTACAGAAGTTTTCTATACCTTTGCTCAAGCTTTTCTACCAGAAAGTTGGTTTATCTGCCTGTTTAGGACTGTACTTGTAATATGTTCTAGAAGTCATATGGTTTAGTTTTAGGTAGTCCTGTGAGGAGCGGGGAGGTGGACTCGATGATCCTTATGGGTCCCTTCCAACTCAAGATATTCTGTGATTCTGTGTGGTAGGAACACAGCTACATTTACCACATACAATTGCATAGTTCTTTATTTTCTTTAAGTTAAGACTAAAAGGAATTTGTAGGCACAAGAGCTAGGATTCAGTGGTCTCTTGTTTGTCCTAGCTATTGAAGACTAAGGAATCCAGCCATGGTAAAGGCATTTGAGCAATGTGCTTTGGTTTAATAGTCTTTGTTCTCTCCCCTTGACTCCCCCTGCCCCCCACCCGCCCATGCTATAATGCCTCTGTTATGGCTGGCTCCCATACTTTTAGTAGAGAGAGCGTGTTGCCACCTTTCCTTGCCCACCTCTCAAAAAGGATCTAAAAGAACTATAAAGGATACCTAGAAGAATGTCGTGGTGATATCAATGATGGGATATTAATCAGTGAATGTTGGAGAGTATCCTAAGGAACTACAACTCTGTGACGGCTCTATCGACATACTATTTTCTGTGCAACTGATATGAAAGACAGGATACTAAAGTAAATGGTGTAAATTACTTCAAGTACATCTTACAGCATGCCATGTGCATTGTTTTAAGAGAAAGAATTTCTTAATGTTTTCCTTTCTTCCCCTTGTTCAACCAGACATCTGTGCAGGCCGTGCCATAACCGTGAAAAAGCTAAGGGACTGGGCAAGTACATCTGCCAGAAGTGCCACCTGATAATTGATGAGCAGCCTCTGATGTTTAGGAATGATTCCTACCATCCGGATCACTTCAACTGCACCCACTGTGGGTATGTCCTTGTTTTCTAAACTCTGACAACAAGGGAGAGGGACAAACAGTACAGTCAGCAGTGCAGTCCTTTCCAAGGCCTAAACTTTGCTGCCTTCACATTATTGAACAAACAGAAATTGTGTGAGGAGAAATTGGAAGAAATTTGGAAAGCCTGCAGGAACTTTAGTTTTATTTTGCAGTTCCGTGTTCTTCTATCTTAAATTTGAATGACACTATTTTACACTGAAAATGAAAACAGTTCCTTGGTATGAACTTAACCTCAAAGGCTGGGTACAGATTACAATAATAGTGTTGTCCAAAGATAGCTGTCTCCAGGCTGTACAAATTACTCCTGGACAGATAAAAAAGATGCCTTGGAGAGCTGTGTCAATTATCTGGCACAGTGCATTACCATGCTGATACCTGTCTGGCCTGAATGACTTACTGTGAAGGCAGTGTAACTGGACCACAGTACTGCCCTAGAATGGGCAACAGGGCTGAAGGATAAAGCAAATGGCTCAGTGCTGAGCACTACTGGGATGGTCCTTGCACCTGAGCTATCCCATTCAAAGACAGGCTGAGTCTTTGTATGACACTGCATCATTCCGTGGAAGTGCACTTCACATTTCTGCCAGAGTATTTATCTGAAGACATGATATTCCATGTATGTGCTCTTGTCTGGAAAACTGAGAAACTGATTTTAGAAAAATGAGTTGACAATAACTGTATTTCACTCCTTTAATTTAATGACTCTACATTTGTAGTATGAATGTTGTCAAAGAATGTTAAGTTTTGAGTTTAGTCTTCCAAAACTTCATCTTGGGCATTAAAGAGCTTCATTTAGTGTTTGTACTTCAGGGACATGTTTGTGTTTTCAGGAAGGAGCTGACTGCTGAGGCCCGGGAACTGAAGGGAGAACTGTATTGCCTGCCCTGCCACGACAAGATGGGAATCCCCATCTGTGGAGCCTGCCGCAGGCCCATTGAGGGGCGAGTGGTCAATGCTCTGGGAAAGCAATGGCATGTTGAGGTGAGGCCTCTCTGAATCTGAAACTTTTTTCAGGAGCTATTTTGGAAGAGGACTAGTGCTAGTTGGAAGCCGTATACATTTATGTGATCTGTAATATATGAATTCAGACAAAAACTAATTTTTTATGTTGCAGGTTGTCTTCACCTTATGTGAGTGAATGAGTACAGCAGGGTCATCAGGGAGAAAGCTATGCTTTCACAGCAGTAATAACCTTAACTTTAAAATGCCTGAGTTGCATTGTAAAGACTCTTGCAGAATATGGTTCACTGCATAGCATTTACTTACAAATAAATTTACATATTTACTATCATGTACTTTGATATATTTTCTCCAACCCCAGTTAACAGGTTCATAACAAGGTTAGAATTTGTAACACAGGCAGAGCCAGTGCAATTTTTGCTTTTTAAGTCTTTTCAGCTCATTGTTTCTGTAACTGTCAGCTGAGTCGTCTGAAGTTTTTTAGTGATTTATGTTTTCAGTTATTTAAGCCTCCTAGGGCTTGAACTGAGAGAGATGATGCTGCTCATCTGATGTGCATTCATACCAACCATGTTTTATGTTCCTGTTTCTCTTCTCTGAAACAAGCAAGATAATAGTCCACAAGTCTGTCAGTATAGATGCAAGATGATTGCCCCTTCAGCAGGTCTTCTGCCTATCTTTAATACAATTTTTAATTACTACAGTAGACTAAATATTTCCTCTTTTCTTTTACTTACATAAATATTTTCCCATATGAGTTTCTTTAAAGCATTAAGAGGTAACAGTTTTAAACTGGAAGAAGGTAGATTTACATGAGATATTAGGAGTAAATGTTTTCCTGTGCAGGGGGTGAGGCAGTGGCCCAGGTTGCCCAGAGAAGCTGTGGATGCCCCATCCCTGGAGGGGTTCAAGGCCAGGCTGGATGAGGCTTTGAGCAACCTGGGCTGGTGGGAGGTGTCCCTGACCATGGCAGGGGGTGGGACTCAATGATCTTTAAGGTCCCTTCCAACCCAAACCATTCTGTGATTCTATGATTGTCTCATACTGAGCCATGATTTGTAGCCATGCAAGTTTTTCCCTGGTGATGGAATATAGTTGCTTTGCCTGCCACTGAATGTCTGTTTTTCTTTTACAGCATTTTGTTTGTGCCAAATGTGAGAAGCCATTCTTGGGGCACCGACACTATGAGAAAAAAGGACTGGCTTATTGTGAAACTCACTATAACCAGGTATATTCTGCTATTTATTCGATAGGTACTTGCTCTGACTGGCAAACGCTTTTTTTTGCATTTTACATACACAAAGCCATGCAGATTTTGCATAATCTGAATTTGTAGAGGCAATGCAATCTTAAAAACATCAGTGACATTTAACAGAAAAATAGTTTTTCTTGGTAGATGTGAAAAGTGATGCTGAGAACAGAATAGAAATGTCTTGGGGATATTGATTTTTCTTTATGCCACTGACAGAAAAAAACACTGACCATGGGTTGTGATTAAAATTGCTATAATTCTACTCCAAAACTATTTGTGTGGACTTCTTTGATAGTTACTTGCTTCCATGAGCCTAGGATAAATGTCGTGCTGTCTAAAGCGTAAGAAATGTATGTTTCAAAAGTCAATCAAAACCTATTTTTTCTGTATGATTTTACTTAACAGCTGTAAGTTCGGTATTTTCTTCTGACACATAATTTAGTCTCTTTTGCTCATGAGCCTTACTGTTTTGAAAGTAGCTCTAGGTTTTATTTCAGTGTTTATAGTTAGGCATGGGAGATGTTTGTCTACAGTAAGCACCGTACTCTACCAATCCTCTTTTCTCCAAATTGTACATCTACAGGACTTTAAGATCACATAACAGTGGTAGAGTGTGAGGCATCAACAAGAAAGGTTTTGTAGTATTTAGTGGTATGAGACCCAAAGGAACACGGACTAATTTGGCAAGTGTATGAGAAGTTATTCAGAAGGTTTAAATTGGTATATTTGGAGGCTACTGCAATGTCTGGGAATTCTTTGATTGTTAGGATTTAATGGTCACACCAGCTGTGTAATTGGGGAGCGTGAGTAGTCAGTAACATGAGTTCTTGTTCTTATTTCTTTTGCTGTGCAGCTCTTCGGAGATGTTTGCTACAATTGCAGCCACGTGATAGAGGGAGATGGTAAGATTTGTTCTCTCCTTGTTTTGGGTTGCTGTCCTTGTTCTGTTTGTTAGTGCAGCTGTTGCAGTCCCACAGTTGCAAGGCACCAGTGTTTCTTTTCACATCTGGCCTCATTTGAATTTGGATACAAATCCAAATTCAATTTGGATACAAATCCAAATTCAAATAATCCTGCAGTTTCCTCTTATTTTGTGCTTTTGCTTTTGCAGTGGTATCAGCTCTTAACAAGGCCTGGTGTGTGAATTGCTTCTCCTGCTCCACCTGCAACATCAAGCTTACACTGAAGTAAGTCAGTGTTTATATTTTGGAACACATGAGACAATTTGCCCCTAAGGCAGAGTTATCAGCTTGGGGAAGCCATGAGCCAGGGTCTCTCTGAGGAGCAATATACCTTTTCTTTGTGGGAGCAGGTACTTATAATTCCACTGATTTCAGAGCTAAAAGGGAGCTGAGACTTAGCATCCTCTCTGATTTATTTTCCTTCCTTCCAGAGGGTTGGGTAAGAGGAGAACTCATGCAGGAGTACAGAGGGAAGGAACTTTGAGTAACTGCCTGACCTGAAATACCTGCAGCCTCCATGTCTTCCTAGTCTGGATGCTCCCCTTGATGACAGTATTTGCAATTGTGTAGATTATTTTGAAATAAAGTAATATGCTGGTTACATCAAATATGTAGAAGAGGGACAGAAAACAAAGCAACATTTTTTCTTTCTCGGGTTCAAACCCTTGTCCTACTATGCTGGGTTGGCCCCACTGGCCTTTTATATGAAGGAGCTCTAATTCATCACAAAGAGGACCTTTGAAGTGACACTTGCATTCTACGATAACAACATTATTATTTTAGACTGTTACATACAAATATATAGCAAAATCTTGCTCCTTATTTAACTATCAGTTTAACTAAAGACCCTAGTTCCTTTATAAGAACCCAATCTCTGTACTTAGATGACCAGGCAAGGAAGTGAGTTGTTTTATATGTGCAGTAGAACTCAAACAACTGCATCTATGTAAAGGTGCAGAGGCTTGATTTAGTGAAGCATATAGTTTGCAAATACCATTTTAATACCCTGCTGTTCTCTCTGTTAAAGGAATAAGTTTGTGGAGTTTGACATGAAGCCTGTATGCAAGAAGTGCTATGAGAAGTTCCCTCTGGAGCTGAAGAAACGCCTGAAGAAGTTGTCAGAGCTGGCATCCAAGAAGGCACATCCCAAAGCTCTGGATTTAAACTCCACTTAAACAGGTCTGCCAGTCTACTGACTGCACTCCTACAGTTGTAAGCTGCTGCTCACAGCAGCTATCGATTACATAGGCAACTCCTAAGAACAAGTGAAACCAAAGATAAGTAGTACCTTCCCTGCTTCTGGTAATGCAGCTTGGATCTTGACTATCCCTTTTCTCAAGCAATTGTCTATTAACACTGGGAGAAAGAGGAATATGATTACTGCTTAAGCAGTTTACAGGCTGGTTAATAATTTGGTAGTAACAACTTATTCTGCCTTTGTGGAATTGTACACAGTCTTTCCTTTCCCAGTTGGACTGTAGTTCTCCCTCCATTCCTCTGTAGCCTAAGGAATTTGGAAACAGCGGTTGAGTGTAGAGGTGGAAGAAGTGTGTGATTTTTTCAGTTAAAGTATAAAAATTTCTCCTCTTACCCTGGGTGAAGACATTTTTAATTTTTTAATATGTAGGCAAATATTCTGAAAGCTGTCACCCTTTGCTACATGCAAAATGTTCTTGTCCTTCTCCAGATTCCTACCTAGCATGTACGGACGCTGTACTGTCCTTCTGGTTTGCAGGTTTACTGGGAAAGCCCAGGAACCAATAGTTATAGCATCTGTACTGCCCGTTTGTCTGGCGTAGGTCCAGTGTTAACACAGCTGAAGAAGTTTGCTTTGCTGCTTTGCTGCTTCCCTGTTCAGTACCAAAGAGATTTAAATTATCAAGGCTGTGTCAGCCTCTTCAGAGTAGCTGGGCTCTCCTTAAGGAGGAGGCAGCTATGGGAAACAAAAAATTTTGTTAGAAACTGACACTATTATTTTCTCAGTTTGTTCTCTAGTACTACGTGGGTACCAGAGCTTGTAGTGGTCAACACAAAGCATGTCCTATCCACTAACATAACTGACATTTCTTGAGGCAATATGGCTGGAGCCTTGGTTATTCTTTTGCATGATGAAATCAGATTGGTAATACAGAACCAATTAAAGGGCTTCAGTTTCCCTGTCCTTCTCACTTTGTTTGAAAGATGAGTATACGCTTGTTGGTCACGTTTCAGAAAGCCCAATTACATGAAGGTGTTTCTAATATTTACAGTTTGTAGCAAATGTGATCTTTTCATAAAAAAAACAGGAAATGTTTTTCTTAAAATTTTCACCCAAATGAGTTTCCCATCACTTTTCTTAAGACCTGAGTGTACTTAAAGAGGGGCCCTCAGACATGAATCTGTATGTCTTAAGCATGGAGTTCTGCTCTGTAGTTTTGCCTATCACTGGTGAAGTTTCATGGGTCCTACTGCCTAGCACAACCCAAGGTGTGCTGAACTGGTTTACTGGTTTTGGACATTCTCAATATTTCTTTAGGGGTGAGCCATCAGCAGTACTGTTCCTGAGTCCACCTGTGTTGTATAATCGTGGTGAGCTTGTGAGACCTCTGGAGGCATCCCCCATAGTTTCTGGTGCTGAACTAAGCTGAGCAGCCTGAAAATCCCTTTCCATGAATAGTTGGAGACTGTGCCTGCACTTTTTCTGAGGTAGACAGGACGAAAGGCACTGGAAGACTGCTGTCCTTTCCATGATTTAAATCCTCAAATAAGTTGCTAGTTTAGTAAGTCAAAGGAAAACGGCAGTTGAGCCTAGGCACTACCCTGCAGTCCCAGGTGAATTAGCTAGCAAGAAGTTAAAGCTTCCTCACTTTTTGTGTATGTGTGCAGCAGCTGGATTAGGACAATAATCTACCTTAAAATTGTCCTCACTGCCATCACACTCTGCTCAGAACAGATCTAAACAAGATAGTAGCTAAAGCAGTGGTAGCTGTTAACACACCTGCTGTAGCAACTACCCGTGAAACTGCACCAGTGATACCACAGCAGCGGTGGGAAATCCCAGTTAACTGTGCGCAGATAAGAATCCTATATATAAGACCATCTCCTAGATACTGGCTTTACTTACTCAGTTTCCTTCAGCTGCTTTGCTTTTTGTTGCTGTAAGTTACCGTAAACTTTTAGCTGGGGTATACTGCATCCACTATAACACTGAGGAGGGGATAGCCATTAGTTTTAACGGTAGAACTCTTCCAGCCTCTTCTGACCAATATGCACTGTAGGTCACAGTAATAGTAGCTGCTTTTGTCACTGCTTTAGGAGAACATGTGACTAGTCACTGTTCTCTCACCAGCCTTTAAACGGTCTTTTAGTTAAGGGCACAAAGAGCAGCATGTCTTTTGGTGCAGTAGTATGTGGCCACTGCGAAGACCCATCTTGTAAGTGTTCTTTGGCATTTTTTTCACAGCATAAAACACAAGAACTGCTGATGTAGGTGCAGTTCAGTGTGTTACGCAAATTCTTCTCAGCATAAAGCATTCAAGTCTGTTCCTATGATCTCAGTCACAGGCCATGTCTAATGCTAAATCTGAGCAGCTGTGTATCTTCAGCCTCTGGGAAGATGGTGGAGGAACACAGCCATGTAGCTACTGGTAAATATGGAAAGACTATGTAACCAGCAGCCAACAGGTAATATTCTTTTAGTGGCCACTCTCAAGTTCAGCAATGGAAAACGCATGTGTGTAGAGGTGAATGGAGTTACTTTTGTACTGCAAGTAGAGATTTAGTGTGTGCTCTCGATTTGTCTCAGGCTAGAAATTCAGTAGACATAGTAAGCTGCAGCGTTCAAAGGACAGTTGATATCATTCTGATAAGCTGTTCAGTTCTCCAGGCTTTGGATTCTGTCCTTATCTTCAGAGCATTTCCCAAAATTAGTGGGGGGGGAATCATCATAATGCCTCATCTGCATAATAGCCAAGGGTGATGTTCTCTAAGTATCTCTTAATTTTCCACAATTATTTTTCTGATACTCCTGCCACCCATAGCCTGCAATGTGCAGAGTTACAGTAGTGAATATTACTGACTTACCTTTTGTGGGACAGTGGAATTGAAGGAGCACGAGAAATAACTATAAATAGTTTAAATAAATGCATCTTCCTCTACTTCTTTGAGTCCACTTTTAAAAAACTAAGTAGAATATAATGCAGACTTAGGAATCCTCCTTAGTATGTTGATAGGCTGACAGATTGCTTGTTTGTTTGCTTTTAATCAAGTCAAGGTCTCAGTCAGAAATAAGCTGCATGCTGTTTTCCATTGCTGTAAATAGACATCCTGGCCAAATTCATCCTAGGTATCACACCACTGGAGAGTATAGATTTATATCAAGGTTGAGCTTGGCTCAGAAGTCTACACTCACTGAAAGCTGTTGTCTCATTATGTACATTTATAGTTTACATTAATACATTAATTAAATACATAGTGAATTAAGATCACTAATATTCACTGAGCACACTTGAAAATGGTTTTGCTTTTAGAAACCACAGTATGTGAAGCTTATTTGTATTCAAAGGGTATGTTAATCACTTGCAGTCTTTGTGGCAACCTAATCTGCTCACTAGGATGCTAGGGTTGGCATCCTGGTCTGTATTTTTACAGCAGTTTGTGCAATGTAGGCAAATACTGTTCAACCTTTTGTACAGAGAGCTTCTAGATGTCACGTGTTTTGTACTAGATGATGTGACTTTTTTAAAAGTGGTTGGATGGTGAAGGAATAGATTGCAGGCAAACGTAATAAGCGTGGTTGCGTACTAGTCTGTAAAGCACTATCAAGTGCTGAGGATGGTATAGACTGAGTAAAAGACTTAGCAGCTACTTGCTTTGGTTCAGGCCTTGATGAGCAGTGTAGATTCTGCACGTGTGGAGCTTTCATTTTGTCACACATTGCTTTTGTTGTCTTAACTAAAACATGATTGTGGATTGAAATGTTGTAATACTGTACCTTTTTATGTTCCTATAATAAAGCTAACAGTAATACATTTTAAATCTTCACACACAAAATGTTAAAAAGTTGTCTATTGTACAGTAAAAAAAAAAAACCAAAAAACAAAAAAACCCACATTTGCAATGCTGAGCCACAGAGCATTATGCACTCTGAGGAACTCTGAGGATTGCCCAGATCTGATGCACTGTGGTGGTGAATTCACGTTTTGGATCTGTGCTGCTTCTGTGGTGACATGTTGGTTTATGAGGATGTGCATAAAGGGGTATCATCCTTTTCGAGGCTGTGCTGTACAAATTGTGTTGTGTACATGATGAGTAGATGGGATGCTATGCTCATTTAATGGATGTTTGGTAGGTTTAGGTTACATGAATCTAGAGTGAACATTCAGTTTTCTTGTTACAAAAGACATTGTGGTTGACTTTCTGCAGTGTTTATTTTAAAACCAGAAACAACCCAGTTTAGCTGAAAAATTTCTGTTTTGTACAGGTGACATATTGAATGCTTCTTATAGTCAGTTAGATCAGACATAAGATGATGAAACAACTCAAAGTCATTAGTCCCAAAAGTTTCCATTGCCAGCAATGGACATTCCAGCAGAAAAAACAAAAAGATCAACTATTCTTACAAGTGTGGCACTCATTTAGATGCACAAAGAGAGTGGGGCTCTTCCCTGCCACCCATGTACAACACTCCCATTAATGTTTGAGTTTCACACACACATCTGAGGGAACAAGAGAACCATTGTGCATACATTGGCAAATTAGAGTGAGAGATCTAGCAGAGCTGCTTTTCCAGCATTGTCAGATCGTGTCACAAGGAACTTGGTGTAAATGCTTTCAGACATGTCCATGTTTTACTGTGAGCAAGGGAGGGCTTGTTGGTGAGGAAGGAGTACTTGTTTGCTGATGGGATAAGCATCTAGGCTTACTACCACCACAGTGCATGTATGCTTTACACACTCTGAGCACACTCTGGTTCCTATAGGACCAAAGTTGTGTGCTTACAGAGCTCTGAGAGATGAACAAGTGCTGAATCAAACTTTACCACTCAAAGTGCCTGCTAAACAGGAAATAGAAAAGATGAGGAGAAGTTAAAGCTATTATTCTTGTCTCATGAATGAATGTCTGCATAACTCCAAGCTGAGAACATTTTTATAGAGCAGAAAAGTCTCTTTTCAAAAGATATCTCTTAGACTGAGTTCTTCAGTTCTGATTTGCACTGAATAGCACATCTATAACTTGAAATAAGAGGAACTGAGAAAAAGTAATGGACCCAAAACCCAGAACCATTTCAAAGTTTGCTTATGCTTACTAGAAACTGCATAGTAGAAAAGAGTTGTTAGTTTCCAAGTGCATTATAAAATGTGGAAAAAAGAAAACTATTTAATTTAATGAAGGCAATGGTAAACCAGTGGACAGCCTGCTAATTTAGCAGCACACAGGAATGAGTTATATTCTGACAGTAACTGGCTGTCGTAGTCTGCTGTAACTTGCAGCACATAACCTAGTGATAAAAGGATGAAAACTAGCATCTTGCCTTTCAAGGTGTACAGTTATCTTACAACTAAAGGGCATTTCTCCACTCTTAGAATTTCCAGTGGGAGGAAAAAAATAACATTACCTTTGTTTGCAAAGACTCAAGGAGCCTATGCATTTGGTAAGAGCATATACAACAAGGGGACATATTTGTTCCAAAAGGAAGACAACTGTTAATGTATGTCTCTTTAAGAATGGAGATCTGGAGTATCAGAAGATGCTCTCATATTATGCTTCCTCTGCCCCCCACCCCCATATTACATTAAAATCCAGCTAAACTTTCTCTAAATCCAAAGTCTGAATGGAATTCTTATACTACATCTCAGACAGACAAGTCCTACAGGTATGTGAAAGCACATGCTCACTTGAGCTTCTCTTGTGGTAATATTTCAGCAACACAGTTCATTCAATGTGAGATCAGAAGACTGATCATCAAGATAAGTATTTTTTAAATGGCATTTCTTCTGGGAGATGAAAGTACAGGTAGTTTGGCACAAGTATATATCATAGGTTCTACTTCCACTCTCAGGCTGGGAGATTCTTTTGCTTGTTTACAGCATTCATTAGCAGGCGAACATAGGATGTTAACAGGTCATCCATTTTGTAACCCTGCCAGAAAAGAAAAAAGTCTTAAGTCACTCCAGAAGCAAAACCAACTATCATTTCCTCTCTGTTTTATCTTCTTAGGTTCTTCCCTGCATGGACATCTCCTCTTCTGACAGCTATCACTGTTTCAATAATTATTTATCTATTCCTCCCTCTGGTCTTCCCTTCATAGATTTACAAAACTTTACAGAGCAGAGCTCTGCTGTCTCCTTGTCATTCAAACTACAATTTTATTCTATGGATTGACATCTTGTACTTAGGAATCCAAGCTTTTCTGTGAGAGAAGTTAACCATTAAATGTTTTTATGTTATCTTTACAAATTTACCTTTGAATATCAATACAGTGATGATTGTCTGAGTCTGTGGACAATCTGAAACCAATTCTTAAAAAGGTGGTACCACTGAATGAAAAGTGTAAAATCTTACACGGATGGCATTACTGCATAGGTGGATCAAGCCATGCATGACAAAAAGCCTCTTATGTAGTTTTGCAGGTAAGTGCAGTCTTTTCTTAATGTCTCGCATAGATAGAATTTTGATGTATGGAAAGAATTTGGGAAAATACTATCTTTCCTTGTCTCTGTGGCTTACGACTTTGCCTCAGATGGCATTATTACAGCACTGAACCAGTTCTAAACTGCATTTTTAATTGACATAGCAGTGAATGCTTTTTGGGTCTGCACTGGTTTTAACATCTGTTTCGGCAACATTGTTTTGTAGCAATTCTGGATGTAAAGGAAAAATTAGGAGTTTCTTGTGTATAAAGCAAAGCCTTTGACACTGTCCCACATGACACCCTTGTCTCTAAATTGGAGAGATATGGATTTGATGGATGGAGCACCTGCTGGATAAGGATTTGGCTGGATGGTCACACTCAAAGAGTTGTGGTCAATGGCTCAATGTTCAAGTGGAGACCGGTGACGAGTGGTGTTCCGCAGGGGTCGGTACTGGGACCAGTGTTGTTTAACATCTTTGTCGCAAACGTTGACAGTGGGATTGAGTGCACCCTCAGCAAGTTTGCCGACAACACCAAGCTGTGTGGTGTGGTGGACACGCTGGAAGGGATGCCATCCAGAGGGACCTGGACAGGCTCGAGAGGTGGGCCCATGTCAACCTCAAACTCAACAAGGCCAAGGGCAAGGTCCTGCA
>NW_010098461.1:0-20225 GCF_000699245.1 Pterocles gutturalis
CTCTGGACTCACTCCAACTGGTCCATGTCAGTCTTATGTTGTGGGCCCCACAGCTGAACACAGTACTGCAGGTGTGGTCTCACAAGAGTGGAGTAGAGGGGGAGAATCACCCCCCCTTGACCTGCTGGTCACTCTTCTTTTGATGCAGCCCAGGACACAGTTGGCTTTCTGGGCTGCAGGCACACACTGACAGGTCATGTTGAGCTTCTCATCAACCAACACCCCCAAGTTCTTCTCTTCAGGGCTCCTCTCAACCCAGCCTGTATTTGTGCTTGAGATTGACAATCCACATGCAGGACCTCGCGCTTGGCCTTGTTGAACTTCATGAGGTTCACACAGGCCCACCTCTCAAGCCTGTCCAGGTCCCTCTGGATGACACCCCTTTCCTCCAGTGTGTCGACTGCACCACACAGCTTGGTATCACTGGCAAACTTGCTGAGGGTGCACTCAATATCAGTGTCCCTGTCTCCGACAAAGATGTCGAATCCTTTGCTCAAGTCCAGGTAGATTATGGCAGCTGCTCTTCCCTTATCCACCAATGCTGTAACCCCATTGTAGAAGGCCACCAAATTTGTCAGGCACAATTTGCCCTTAGTGAAGCCATGTTGGCGGTCACCAATCACTCCTTATTTTCCATGTGCCTTAGCATAGTTGGAAGGAAGATCTGCTCCACGATCTTGCCAGGGCACAGTGGTAAGACAGACCAGCCTGTAGCTCCCTGGGTTTTCCTTTTTTCCCTTTTTAAAAATGGGGGTTATATTTCCCCTTTTCCAGTCAGTGGGAACTTCACCAGACTGCCATGACTTCTCAAACAGGATGGATAGTAGCTCAGCAACTTCACCCGCCAGTTCCCTCAGGACCTGCAGATGCATCTCATCAGGTCCCACGGACTTGTGCACCTTCAGGTTCCTTAGATGGTCTTGCACCTGATCTTCTCCTATAGTGGAAGGTTCTTCATTCTCCCAGTCCCTGCCTTTGCCTGGTGTGATTTGGGTGGTGTGGGTTGAACACTTGCCAGTGAAGACTGAGGCAAAAAAGTCCTTGAGTACCTCAGCCATCTTCGTATCCTGAGTAACCAGGTCTCCCCACTTCCTTCCAGAGAGGGCTCACATTCTCCCAAGTCTTCCTTTTATCACCGGAGTACCTATAGAAGCTCTTCTTGTTGCCCTTGACATCCCTGGCCAGATTTAATTCTATCAGGGCTTTAGCTTTCCTAACCTGATCCCTGGCTGCTAAACAGTTTCTCTGTTCTCCCCAGGCTACCTGTCCTTGCTCCCACCCTCTGTAGGCTTCCTTTTTGTGTTTGAGTTTGTCCAGGAGCTCCTTGTTCATCCATGCAGGCCTCCTGGTGTTTTTGCCTGACTTCTTCTTTACTGGGATGCATTGCTCCAGGGCCTGGAGGAGGTGATCCTTGAATACTAGCCAGCTTTCCTGGGCCCCTCTTCCCTCCAGAGCTTTATCCCATGGTAATAACATGCTAGAGACTACAAACCACCTCATAATTAAAACAAGGGTGCTAGTCCTGCTTTCATCTAAAATAACCCTGTGCAATTGCTCAAATCAATTTATCTGGGAGTCGTATTATCTCTACAGTACAAGGGTACAAGTAGTGAGACCATGTTTAGTCCTGAAGCATGAAACAAAAGCAGTGTGGAAATAGCAAGCTTAGAGTCTTCATCTCTTTCCATACCCTTAGGCACTATAACCAGAAAAAAAAACAATGATAAGATAGTCAAGTCCTTTCTACATCAATATGTACTAAGAAACAGAATAAACACATTTTTAAAAGTATCTACAAATTTTATAAGAACTTTCTCAGTTAAGTTAAAACAAGAATCTCTCTTCACCATCACGAGAACCCACTGCTTGTTGTAACATTCTACTTGGTAGGGATTAAATGCAGACATTTCGATCGGAGAATGCATAAACCCAAGTAAAAGAAAAAAAATAAATCTTCTTAGCTAAGTAACTTTCCCATGTTTCATTTTCCATTTCTGCTTTGTTCCTCAGTGATTCAGAAGGTGAAATGCATAACAAGCACACAAAGCTGTAGCTAAGCAACCACGCACAAGCCTTTTCAAGGGAAGATTTTCAGAGGTGTTAAAAATGAGAAAAAAAACCCACCTACTATAAAACATACAGTTTAAATTGGCAGGAAAGAAGGGTCACAAATATAGACTATTTGCTAGCAAGCTGATTTCTGTTCTGGCTTAATTTTTTAATGCAACTGTTTACTATTTTTAGGAAGACAAAAATATTATATAATCCTTTCTCCTAATAAAAGTCTGTTTCATTAGTCAATCTGGTCCACCTTAGCATCACAAAACATAAAGTTTTGAGACCCTGTGATCAGGATTTAGGGTTCAATCACAGCATAAGGCACAATAATCCAAGTCAATAAATATGAAACGACAAGCAAATGCAGAATTTAAAGTTCAAAGAAAAAACCAGTGCTCATGTGAACAATCAAGCAATAAATGGCTTTTCCAAGATGTGAACACCAACGCTTACAAAAAAAAGAGAAATTAGATTTAAACCTTTGAAAAAATGCAGGTTGACAAGAAGCCAGTATGAGTGTGGATCTGAAGAGTGACCTATTATTTCAAAGAGGAGCAAGATGACAAATTAAGGCAGCATAACACTCTTTAATATTTTTATCTAAACCTGTGTCTTATCCTCAGGATCCAAATATGGATCTGGACTAGTTTAGGAGAAAACTGCAGAAGTAATTGCAGACCACCAGAACTGAACCAAATCCGCGGGATAAATTGCTCTATACTTCCTTAGAAAAGTGTAGATTGATGGCGCTTTAATCCTCTTGAAGTGTAATTAAGATGACTTCTATCACGTTCTGTCTTACAACCCTCTGGAAGCAGATTTCAGACACATCCAATTGTGCTACTCCTGTAATTTCATCAGCCTCTCTTCTCAGTATAAATTGGTCTCAAGTCAACACTAGTGAGACAGCAGCCTTGACTGTATTACTGATTTTTAAGAGAACAAGTACCTCAGTCCCATAGCCAGAAGTTTCAAAAAGCACCCTGGTTAATAAATTAAAATTATTTATGGTCAAGTACCTAACTAAAATATCTACATATGTACAAATTGTGTTTATCAACTCAAAACTAAGTTTTCTTCAGACAATTAATACAGAATGTAAAGAACAGGAGCAGCAGCATCAATATGGTAGAATTTGTACTAAGATAGCAGCTCAGTGGCACCTGCTTACACTAAACCTCTACAGCCTCTACCTCATATTACAAATGAGCCTGGGAACAAACTTCAAAGTCTGCTTCTGTAACTTACTAAAAAAATGCAGTAAGTACTCAAAGGCATTTCATGTTTATACATAAAGTGATAATTTCAATAGGGTTCTGATGGCATCAGTGAGTATCAGTATTATGGACAGGCTGAAAACAATGACAATGAACTGTATTTAGTAACATGTCATCAGAAAAAGCTTTTAATTGAAGAGATGAATCTTAAAAAATTGGAACACGGAATTTGTGTTTACAAAGCCAAATATCCTTGGAACCATTAAGAATTTTTATGTTTTGGCTTGCAGAAACATCACTACAAAAAAACCCGCCACATCCATATTAGGATAATAATCAACACCATGAATTCTCAGCTCCAATCAAAGGAAGTGAGAGCCGACTAAAGAACACATATGGCGATAATTTGTGTTCCCAGCTTCATATTTGAGCTTACACAGATTTTAAGTAATGTTTCCAAGATTCTGCATATAAAAATGTGGTAACTAAGTCTCAATTTGACTAGACATATGCATATATTAATATTGTATTATAAAAAAAACCCACTTATACACAATAGTATGCAGAAGAAACATGAAAAATACATTTGCTCAGATCAACTAAACATCTCCAAACACCACAACTTAAAATTTTAAAGGAAACATACAAATATTTCAAGAACTATCATCGCTGTTTTCTTTAAACTGACAATGGAGAAGCTGACCAAATTCAGAAATCTTATTCCTCATGGTAGTTTCGTCTATAACGGCAGGTATAACTTGTATTACCACCTAACATCACAGAAAGTGGAACTCCTCTGTCTTCTCAAGTCATAATTCTTCAGACAGAACAAAAGGGAGGGAACCTCCAGAATTATTTTGTGTATGATGATGTGGAAATAAACAAAACAGACCTTCACCTCGTCCCTTTTTAAGCAACAATGCTGATCAAAAACAGCATCTGAGAATTCAATTACAAAATTCAGCCAAGAGCCAAGTAATTTGGCACATACTAAGTCTATTTTTTTCCAATTATAAAATAAGAACAAATTGAATAGTCATATAATTAAAATCTGTTAATCTACAGTGTGTTCTCCAATGTTTGTCCCAATTCACATCCCTGTAACTCAGTAACAGCCTATAATAACCTTCACGATCTGTGGGGTACCACCATAGGGTAGTTGAGACCTAAGCTACACAAAACTTAAGATTTTCCTTTAAGTTAGCTCATAAAAATGAAATTATAGTTGCTTTTTTTTCAGAACAAAGTATACTGCAGACAAAGACAAGCTAAGCTCTCTAGATAGTTTTTTTTTCCATAGACATTTGAGAATTCCTCAATGGTTTAAATTTTTCTTATACTTTTTCTCAGTATCAAGAACTGCCTATCAAAGAATAGCAGACTTTCAACCTAAAAGCAGTATTTGGACAGGATTCTCACAAGTTATCATTTCTGGAATTATTCAGTGATCATAAACTGCAGTAACTGCATACAGTAAGAATATAGTTCACTCACACAGTTCCTCATACACTGTACATGCATCGCTCATCATGTTCTAGAAGACTCAGAACACCTGTTGCATCCTCACCACTAAGTTGTGACAATATTAAAAAAAAATTATCAAAATGCAAGGGTATACAAAAAGTGAATATGAATTTCTGCCAGGACACGGACTCTAATTTGTGAAAACTGTTATGGAAAATTCACTCAAGTTTTCATCCTTGGGTCTGAGTCTATGAGAATAAGATCCATCAACAGCCTCAACAGAATGCTCATGGCCCACACTGAAACCAAGACAGAAAAAAAATACCACCATACATCACTAGCATTATCTCTCTCATTAAACTTATTTTTTCTTGATCTCCCATCCAAACACTAAGAGAGCCACAGAACCATCAAGAGGTGACCACTCACCATACTGTTCATACATCTAGTAAACAAGGGGATAATAAATCTCAGTTATAAAGTTCATAATGAGGAGATTCTCAACATGCTATTTTTCAGGTTGTATTTCATTACAAAAGGAAAAAACAATGATAAACTAGAAACCCCTATCCGAGATATTAACATCTATCTCGCAGGCCACATGCTGCCAGCATTAAAATTCACCAGAACAATAGTCCATCCCCAAGATCTTCTATCTCAGAACTTCTCAGAAGCAAGCTGCACGATGGCTAACTCTTCTGGAGGTGAAAATTTTGCTTGATCTTGATCTTGATCTCCCCTGGGGCTTGCCGACTGTTTTACATCGTTAAAAACAGTGAGTGTCCTCAAGAGCAATGACGGCTGAAATCAAGTTGCTATCACAAGACAGTTCACTACTAACAGTCAATTCTCTCCCAAGAAATACACAGGCAAGAGTATCTAAGAGTAGCTTCATGAACTGGTCTACTGGCAGAAAATCAGTCACCCTCTCATGTGTGTGCTGTCCGGACCCTCGCTGGCAGCAGGCAGGAAGTGCGTGCATGCACTGTACAACACGTGTGCCGCAAGACCTGTGCTTCCCAAAACTGTCATACTTACTGCACATAGACAGTCAGTCCAGTCATCTGACAGAAGGGGTACTTGACATAACTTTTGTTTTTGAAAGACACTTTGAGAAAATCAATAGTTTTACCCAAAAGAGTAAAATGCTGTAGAGAAGATTTCCTATTTTTAGTCAAATCCTGAAGTAACAATGTGGTGTCCCATCTTGCTAGCTGTGGAATGAACCTTTAAACATGACTAAGCAAAATGGCACTTGTTCATACTATATAAGGAAAGAACTGGATAGATCTGTGCAAGTAAAACACTTTTCCATTTTTTAACAGACAACTGAAAACAAATCAGAACTAGGCTATAAACTGGTGCTGTGCATGCTTCAAACTTTCCTTTACCTCCTGAAGTCCTTCTATGCCAGCTTTGGAAAAGTAGCATTTATTTCCTTCCTTTTAAGAAAAAAAAATCCTTCAGTACCGTAGTGGGGTATTATATTAGGTGAATATACACAACTGGATCAAAAGAAACTGATAAAGAAATAAAAAAGGAAATGAGCAGCCTAGACACAGAACATTCATACCCTCAGCTGTGAATCTCATTACTGCATTTATGAGGAAAGATTCCTCCACTCTATCTGGTGACAATCTAGTTTGACAATGATGAGACAATGGAAGACGCAACAAGATAGAAGCTGCTATCAGCTTCCGTCTGACAAGGACTAGGCAGCAGCTTCAGCTGAATCCCCAAAGGAATTCAGGACAGCAAAGATTATGGTCAAGGCCAAGTTCCCGGGAGTGTCTAATTTTAAATCTTGTTCTTCAAGTACTGTGTGCACCTTTTGGTAAAAATCAATCCTACTCTATTCTGAAGAATGTGCTTCTCTGCCACTTCATTGCTGTTGCTCTTGTACAATTCTTGCACGATCCCTGAGGTGAAATTCCTATTGGACCTAAAAGATGTTTCACTTGGCAGAGGTAAGAGAAGGGTGGTTGGGTTACAGTCTCACCCAAAAGGACAAGACCAGCTACTGAAGGGTGTACCTTAAGGACAGGAAGATCTGCTTTCTCAAGTTCTACTCAATTAGTTCAATCCAATTTCTTAAAATAATGTAGTGTAGCTCTTGCCAATTCACTATGATAAAGTAATTAGCAGAGGTTTGAAGCCGGTTGAACACACACACACACAAACGTAGATATGGATAATACGCTTTGCAACAAACATGCTGATAGTCAGTGGAACAATATTACTATGGTTTTGTTTTGAATCTTAAAATTTAAGTTTTAAACATTTGTAGTTCAAAGATTTGAAGGGTGGGTGGGAAGAGAGGGAAGGACAAAGGCAAAAAAATCTAAGCAAGTAAGCACACACCAAAGATAATTTTGTTTTGCAAAACAAAATTGGTAAAAAAAAACCAAACTTGTCTGTCATGATAGGAACTAGTTATCTAATTCACTCTATAAATGAAAAATGGTCTTTACTCATACATACATACATACTTGCCCATCATCTGACACAGTGATGTTAAGTAACTGTTAAGATTCTTTTAAAAATAAAAAGAAAAAAATCCTTACCTCAGTTGTTTTGCATAGTTTTGCTCAATTTCTATCCTTTCTTTTACAAATTTTGCATATTTCTCCAAGAAGTCAATGCCCCACTGCGTATGCTTGTCCAAGTTATCAAACTGATCCTTTAAAAACAAAAGGCAAAAAAATACCTAGAATTAGTTAAGAATCACAGCAGCATCAGAAACGACATACAATTTATTTATGAGTTGTGCTGTGAGGGAATGTTTGCTACTTGCATAGAAGCTTTTCAAGTTATAAATCAGTCATGCGTATATATATGTGTGTGTGTGTGTACACACACCAGCCATATACCAGAACAGTAAGCTGTATGTACAGGCACAGATCTACCTTTTTTCAGTAAAAACAGCTCTGAAACTTGCATTTTAAGTTGTATGCAGTCTTTGATCACTTTCACAATGCAATGTCTTTTTTTCCCCCCTAAAAATCCCTCAATTCAAAAGTGGATCTTTTCCACCAGATAACGAAGACATAACCAAAGATCAGTATTGGGTAAATAAAAGAGATAGATAGATAGATATCAAAAGAGATATGTTTGGCAGTTTTAAAAACACAAGAAGTTGTCATTTCATTAGACACAAAAAACTACTTCCACTCTAAAAATTACTCACTGAAAGAAAAAGAATATATAACTCACAGCTGCATGACTAAGTTGGGTGTAGTCTGCATATGAAAAACATTTATTAAAGCAAATCTATACACACAGTTCACGATCAGCTCTAGCAAGAGATCCAAAGAAAGCAAACCTGTCCTTAGCCATTAAGAAAGTTACAGCAAAGGCACAAAACAAAGAAGAGAGAGAGTCAAAAACAAATCACACTTCCAAAGAAGTGGGGGATTTTTTAACACAGTAAGTCATCTTCACAATTGATCTTTCACTGAATTCTGTACTGATCAACAGGTGGAGGATAGCCCAACTAGGACAAGTTGAAAATTCAAAAAAACAGTGGAAATATGAGGGTTAGGAATTAGGCAAGAATAAATAAAGGTACAAAATACAGCCGAGGAAATATTTTTAGTCTAGCACCTATTTGTATTTTATACTAAAAAATCTGCCACAGTGGAAAAATGGAGGATTTTCAGCTAGTTAGTATTTTCAATTTAAGTTCAATTTCAACATGCAGTAGGATGATCTGAAGTTAAATCAAAAAATGCTATAAAATGCAGCACGGCTTAAGACTCAAGGAAAATGTACTCACTAAAAAAGATACCAATACAACACAACAAGCATGAGCAAAAAGAATATAATGGGATTAAGGTTGCTCTCAAATCTTGCCTTGCGGCTCTTAGCATCCTACACCATGGACTAACACCCATGGCCGTTAGTGACTTCAATCCAATGGCATGCAAGTACTGCCAACCAAAAGCACCCATCCTGTTCCACTAACTGCCATGTGCTCTTGCCTCTCTGTCACACTCTTCACCAAAACCACAACCAATTTCCTTGATCTGTTTCATCAGAGAACCATATAAACAGCCAAGAGACAAGAGAGGGACTAAAAGACAAAATTTTAACATATTTCGGAAACCATGACCTGTTATCTCATACTGATGTGATGTGCCCACGTTACACCAACTGGACATTTCCACACTAAACATTTTTTTGTCAAATAAAGTATTTTTAGAAAAGCTGCATGCGCACTGTTTCTGTGTGGGAAGGAGGAGACAGTTACGATATTGTAGTACGAAACCACTGTTGCATATATGCATAAAAATACATCATCAATCTCAAGCTGCTTTTCTTTTTTGTATTCCACTTATTTTTGTAATTACTCTTACAACATTAACCTGCCATACAAAAGCAGTTTCCAAAAGGTGCTTTTGGCATGGAGCCAACACCCAATAGAAGAACCGACTTCCTTCAGTGCACAGCAGAACAAAGCCTTTGCTGTCCTACTTAGGCTCTTTAGTCCACAAAGCTCTCACTTGCTGCTAAGGTTTCATTAGCATTACGGAACACCACATTACTTACGTTTCCAAACATGTAACCAGAGAGAATGGCTTTCCAAATATTTTGTTCAAACAAAAAAAGGACTTTAACTGTTAAAACAAATTCTCTGATAGTAATAGGAAACCAGAATGGAAAAAAATGAGTACATTTAACATGCTATTATCTCCTCATGCTTTACTAGAAGTATTTCATCACTGAACGAGTGCCAGAAACTCTTCCTTTCCTCAATTCCTCTTCTTCATGTGATTCTAGAAACAGTAGGTTCCGTGCAAAGACAGCTTTGTAGGTTATCCCATCGCCCCTCAAGGGAAGAAAGAATTTGTTCCCTCCCTACATGAGGAACATGCATAGAACATACACAGAACAACCTGAATGGAGTAAATCCCATGTAAGAAAAAAAAATTAAAACCCATTCGCTATCCTCACCACTCTGCGGAACTTTACATTAGTCGTGCTCCTCCACCATTATTGTCATCTATGAAACTACTCATGGATTCATTAATGATGTCCTAGATAAGGAATGGAAATCCTAATTTAGTGGGCTATTAGTCCACATTTAATGGAATTTTTTAAAAAGTAGCAGTATCTTCCCAGTCTTCTGAAGAGTGAGACAGCTTCACAACATCAGTTTGTTCACTGACATTTTTTGGTCAGCAATTGTATTATGCATTTAGAATGAAGCATACAGTATTAAGGATATAAAACCAACACTTTCAAGAAGTAACAAAGCATTTTTTGAACAGTGGCTTATGAAGGCCCAAAGTTGGATGCCTAAAAAAAAAATAAAAAAAAAAATCTACAGATTATCTGAATTCAAAATAAAAACACTATAATCAAATCTCACATGAACATCGATTTCTTGGATTAAAGTGGACATACTCATGATGCCTCTTAAGTTCTCTATAAGTCACGTACATACTGTAGAACAGAGCTCTCAACAGATAAAGAAAATATGTTAAGCCAAAACATCTGCTTCATAATTTTTTAAGATTCTCTATGAACAATAAACCAGTGAATGGAAGTTTGCAGTCAAAAAGCCACTTTACACTGCTCAATAATGACACTGAGATAAATGAGCAAAAGATAACGGCAACATCAACGATTAAGCAGCAAGGAATGGCCTTTTCAGAAATGCTTCTAGAGGTAAGTCACAAATCTACTTGTGGTCCTTTCACCTTCTCTCCAGAAGCATCCATGTTTGAGCTCTGGGCCTCGATTAAGCAAAAAGTTTCCTTTTCATCCAGGGACATAGCAGAAAACCGTACTACTACAAAGGAAACGAAACTAATGCACTGAGACACATGCCAAATGGTACCTTGAATGAGAAAGAAAAGCACAAAAATCGGGCAATAGTGTACAGAGAAGAAAACAGACCAAACAGTCGCAATAAAATTTAAGCCTGAAATTTCAAAATAAATATAACACTGTCTTAACTTGGCCGTCTCCTTTATAAGAAATGTGACAGCTGCATTAACTAAAGATCAGCAAAAAGCAACTAAAAAAAAAGAGTACATCTTAAAACATCTGGCTATCTACTACCTTGATAGCAAAGTATGTTCTCAACAACATTCCAAGGCAAATATGTATTGCTGTTTGTCTAGCAACTCCCCACACCCCTTAGCAGCTGAGCAGGCAATTTTTCTAAAAAAACTTTATTGAAACTGCAGCTGACCATTATTAAACTGATTCATGTCAGCTAATCGAGGGTGGCCCTAAGTAGAAACTGCCCACTCAAAAGCTGGAATGGAGCCCAAAGTCTCTGCATTATAAAGAAACAAATCTGACACTTTACAAGCAGCTTGTAGTAGGTCAATACAGAATATTCCAAAACAAGTGTCACCTCCCTAAATTCTACTTTCAGACAACTTAATGAAACCACAGATCAATGTTACAAATACTTCAGGTATGCAGTTCTAAACCTATGAGGTTTTTGCAGATACCAGGAAGCTTTACAATAATAGCAGCCAAAGAATCAAAGCAAAGAGCCAAGATGAATCAAAACTGCAAAGATAAAACAGTCTTTCCTAGGTCAAACTCAAAATTTGCTTTCCCACTCTTACAGACAACTGTTTTTTCCCCAAACAAGCCTCAAGAATCAATAAAAAGAAAAACATGGAGGACCTCTTCAGAGGGATGACCGTGGAGGAAATGCTACAGCATGAATACCAAAACTTTAGTATTCCTAAGGCTATCAGTAGCTAGTTCAGACACCATTTTATAAGAGAATTTCAAATAAAAGGTATTAAACCAGACTGAGATTTAAAGGGTTAATGTTCCCAGTTTTCATCAACTTTGGAAAGCACTTCTAGTTGCGTTAAAAGAAAGGACTGCGGTATCAAATTCTGTAAAAAAATCCTCCATTTTTCTAAATAAGTCCTTTACAATAAACTCTAGTTTACTGCACCAACATCAAATTGTGCTGATTAGTCTCCATTTCACTGACCTCATTTTGATGATCTCCAGACAACCAGCTGAAAGACTTAAGAATCATATAAAACACAGAACTACATTAACTTACAAGTTTACACAACGTATCTCAATCACTACAATTAATCAGCAATATCTTTAACATATATTATTTAATAAAACATTTTATTTGAAATCATGACACTCTGCATTAATTATAGTACCATCATTTTATTCACTTTGACTCAATTGTACATCATTATTTCCATACTTTTATCTGACCACAATTTTAGTCTGCAGTTACCCAAGTCATCTTATTTGCAGATTTAAAGTACAGGCACAAGATGAGGTTTTTTTCCTAATTTTTTTGTTCTCCAGGCTGCATAGCTTGGCCAGTCTAAAATTCCAAACCAGTGAGTGGGAGATTAAAAACTCAATCCCATATTTTGCTCTCTAAATTCTTAACACTTACACAGTCTGGTATAAGGAAATACATGCTATGCCCTAATGAGATTCCAAAAAGCAAGCGTTCAGAGCATGGAAAAGGAGGAATCAGGTCTTGTCCAGGGAAGAAACCCAAAACATTTGGCATCAAAAAAGGCCCAGTGCACTTGTGGACAGAAATGTTGGATTTTATTATCACTTTAGGAAAAGCAGTAAATTACTTAACCACACAACTGCAAATCCACAGTAATCCAACTGAGAAAATGTGGCTGATTATGTAACTGAACATAGATCAGAGCAGTTCTTGTTTACTCAATTAAACCCCAGGAGGGTTTCTCAAATGAACCTGAATTATGGATAAATTTAAATGATAGGTTAAATTCTGCATAATGTCCTTCCCTCCACATCAGCAGTACTGCAGAAGACAAAAAGGCCCAATTCCATGCAAGAAGCTAAATGTTTTAAGTTACAAAGCATGATAAAACAACTACTTCACATATTAAGATTTTATCAAACTCTTCTCCTGAAATATCTGAAGTGTTTCTATGAAACATTATGCAGCTTGCTGGTTTTTTTTTTTTTTAATAAAGATCAACGCCTTGAATTACATTCAAACGATTCAACATTCTACACTCATGAGATTACTCCAGGTAGATTTATTTATTTTTAAAAACCTTGCAGTGTTTGTGCAAAGAATTATTTAATGTGATTCATTAAAAATTATGGAAACCATAACTGGACATAAATATATTAGGGAGAAGATACCAGCATAGTATTGTATACCCTTCTGTATTTGTCTTCAGAACAAATTAATTATAAAATGGTATTTTAATTAGAGTATGTTACACTGATCTACTTCTGAAAATACACTTCACTTTTTCTGATCTTTGAAACCTCTTAGTGCCTAACTGGTTTTGTTTTCTGCTTTTGTCTCTATCTTTATGCATTTCTGCTTCCTTTTCTATCCTCGGATAATAGTTCTTCTATTTTACTGTCTGAACTGATTATCACTTCTCTCTCTCCCTCCCTGCTTGATTGTATAATGACCAATTTGGTTTTCTGCTCTTTCTTTCTGTTTCTTGCAACTGCTACGTGCTTCTTCCTAACAGGCAGACAATAACTGCTTCCAGCTAAACAGTCATTTATTTTTTTTAAACAACCCATTAGTTTTACATCTAAAAACTAACAAAGAGCTGTTTGTATACCAAGAACAAAACAAAGTGTCTTGCTTTTCTGCTTTCTACGACTTCTAGATTGGAGCTTCCAGACTAATCTGAAAATTGTACCTCATTCCTCTCTGAAAACAATCTATGTATTAAAGTTAAGAGGGTGGAAAAAATGCGGGTGTGAACAAATTTAAAGGCTAGGCATTTTACAGACTAGAAGATTAGTATCAAATGAGAAAGTTCAGAGCAGCAACACCATAAACCATAGCTACACTGGAAATCAATAAAAGGCATATAGAGATTAAGATAAAAAGAGAAGTTACAGGTGTATATACATAAACTAAACAGTACTTTGCATTTTAATTTCATATTAAAACAACAGTTAAGTATAAACTCTACAGGCAGGATAGTATGAAGAAAATTTACTTGTCTTCTGGAGATAAGGAAAAATAATTCCTAAAAAGAACCTCTGAAAACAATTTGTTAGCTGACCTTCAGGACATGGAGCTATTTTGCTTGCAAAAATTAAGATACTGGTGTTAACGGTAAACGGTATGTTGCAGCTTGAAAACAATTAAGTTAGAAACTCTGCTAGAAATGCAGACTTGAACTGCTTGATATGCCAAAAGAAAACAATGGGAATTAAAAAATTACTTTTAGCTGGACAGAAGACTACTTTGCTCTAAGGAATAAAGAATTAATAAATTCATAGCATGAATGCAGTATGAAAAATCAATTTGCCTGTTAAATTTTTGTGTACATACTTAAAAAGCAATACCACTGTCAACTTGGATTTTAAAAAGTCCATTTCAATAATTAGAGAAATGTTTGCATGATAAAGTGAGCAAACAACTCAAGTAGTACTGAATCACTGAAGATCTAGCCATACTGTAAGATAATGTATACAGCAAGTCAGGTTTCTAAAGTGAAGCTAAAAATTGAGAGCCATAATTGAGGAAGAGAAATACAAAGTCTATGCTATTCTCTTTAAAGATCTCCTCAGACCAGCAGCAAAGGAATTGCCTTGGAAACGTCTGATGGTAAATCAGGTCTGGCAGGAGGGGATGTCTTGTTTGGCAGCTAACAACTTCACAGGCGTGACAGACACATTTATTTTTCAGGAAAGGGCAGGATCTACCACAGACTGGAGCAGAAACATTGTGACTGCTTTCGGAATGAGCAGCCAGAACCACAACAGAATCAAGTTCTGCATCCGGTGATCAGCAGACCAACCGGAAGACATTAGAGATTGGTATTAGAGATTACAGCTGTGTACTCCAGTTCATCCATGCCACTGAATGTATTATAGAATCATAGAATGGTTTGGGTTGGAAAGGACCTTAGAGATCATCTAGTTCCACCCCCCCCGCCATGGAGGGACCCCCTCCACTAGCCCAGGTTGCTCAAAGCCTCATCCAGCCTGGCCTTGAACACCTCCAGGGATGGGGCATCCACAACTGCTCTGAGCAACCTGTTCCAGTCTCTCACCCACCCTCACAGTAACGAATTTCTTCCTTATATCTAGTCTAAATCTGCCCTCTTCCAATTTAACTCCATGCCCCCTCATCCTGTCACTGCATGCCCTTGTAAAAAGTCCCTCCCCAGCTTTCCTGTAACCCCCTTCAGGTACCAGAAGGCCACGATAAGGTCCCCCCCGGAGCCTTCTCAGCTGCACTAATAATTAATCAGCATTAGTTTTCTACCAGCAGAACAAATTTATTGAAGCAATTCACAGCTGGGACACGGAACATCAATGTTAACCCAAGAGAGAAAAGGTACACGGTCACACTGAGAGTATCTCAACAACCGGTCCTATTTTTCCAGCTTATGAATCACCTCCAGAATTCTTCAGTTAATGGACAGGCATCTTCAGATGAACTAAAACAGTGTATTTACCTCACTGTATCAGATGCAAACAAGTTCACCTGTGGGTTTGCTTTCTCTCAGGGGGCTCCCACCCTGCCTTCCCACGGCAGGCTCACCGCCTGCCTCACTCTGCAGGGAGCGCAGTTTCCTAAATGCACCATCTCCTCCTCCTCCTCCTTCTGCTCAGGAGGTTCTACCAACACAGTGCACAGTAGCCAGAACCATGGTTAGAGGCATCCTTACTCTCTGCTACCCATCACAGCCTCTTCACATTTGTCTGAAGAGCCAGGGTTGTTAATTGTGGGAAGGCATCAGCTTCCATTTAACACCTTTACCTACAAGTTAGTAAGGAGGTAAGATACTCTGTCCCAAGCAAACAGAACGGACTTCCTTACCACCACCACTAGAGAAAAATACAAACACACACACACCTATAAATCAGGTATCACTACCCAAACACCCCTGCTTGTAGAATACAAGATACATAAAACACATACCAGGAAATCCTACTTTGAAAACTGGATCAGAACCTATTCACTTAGCTTACAAATAGCCCCTTAAGCTCATTAAACTTTTAATTGGGAGGAAATTTATTTAAAGAAAAAAAAAACCACACAATTTCTGATTAAAAATAATTAACTAGATTTTTTTTTGCGTATGTTCTTTATAACTGTCTTTCAAATACTTGAGTCTTGTTTGCATTTGAACCAAGCTTAATTCTGAAACAGTAATTCTCCACTTAGTTCTTCTTTATGCTTAATTCCCACTTTAACACCAGACCATTTTCAAACAGCTCTGTCCAAGACAACAGCAGATCACAAATCATGCAAGTATATTTTCAAGCATTATTGGATTAAAATAACTTTAACACAGGGACAGCAATACAGTTGCCTTGTATATATAAAGGACATAATTATGTGCATTCCCATGAACACCAAGAAATCTTATTTTCACAATAGCCAAGCCAGAAAGCAGGTACTTCCCAAGTCTTCTGGGAGTGGTTGAATGCTGTTAACAGACAGATGCAGAAGTAGATTTTAGCCCTAGTTATGTCACCTGCAAAAGGGGCCAGGAAGACTAAGTCTAACCATAAATGCAGTAATCACAGTAAAATAATTTACTGTTTGTACAATGCTCAGAGACGCTGTTGCTCATTGTAAGAAATACCTGGAAAAAATCCAGTCTTTACAGCAACACTGGAAAGTATAAAGTACTGGTGCTATACGTCAATGAAGCACCAGAATACTGAATTCTCTGTATGACCAACAGCCACGTGAGGCTTCATGTGAAGCAGAAGTTCTATACAAGAACAGTGCATTTACTGCTGAACGTTAGCCTGCAGAAAATCTGGAAGAGCAAAGTATCTGTCTTGGGAAACAGTGCTGCAAGATTTTTCTTTTTGAAAAATTGTGTAAAGAATCATTCCATCCCTCAGAAAAGATAATTACATGGTTTGATACTCAATGTACAAGGTGAATATTTTAGTTTACGACCAAGCAATCCATTTGTGAAACTACTAGAAACTTTAAAAGGTTTTAAATGCTACTCACAAATTATAGCTACTTCTGCAATATTATTAAAAAATACATCCATGGGAGACCAAATGAGCAAGCAGCCCTGACTCTCTGCAGCATATGTGACTTAATCTATTTTTGCACTCTAAGAGATCTGTTTTCTAAAAACTTGTAGAAACAGGAAAGGGATCCTACCTACTGCCAATTTCTTCAGAGAAGGGTTACGTTCCTGCTCTGATCAGTCTAGCATAGCATCTAACAAGGAGAGCATGCACTGCTTTTTTCCTCTCCGTACACTACTGGAGTGAACTTAAAACAGTGTGCTCAAAAGAAGGGAGTGGTATTGGGGTTACAAAGCTGAATGGTTCCCTGAGAGTAGGCGGTTATTACCCTGGAGGTGTAATGACATGGGGGAGGTACAGAGCAGACAACAGGGGAAAGCTAAAGCTTTTGCAAAGGGATTATTACAGAACACCTAGATGCCCTACATCACAAATCAGAAGAAAACAAGTTCCACCAGCTGTGCTGCTCACTCTGTTGCAATGAGCCTGCACCCACTGCTTTACAGGACACAGCCACTGCTTATCAAGTCACATCTCCATCCCCTGCCACAACTCTGTACCAGCTGTATTACAATATGTCCACTTGCACTACCATAAAACCCAGATTACACTGCACTATTTAGTGAAAGTTTTAGTAAACTGAAATGTGACATAAGTAAAATAACTATTAGTTTACACAGAACTTACTCTATTCCATAGACTAGTTCAGAACTGTAACAGAGTCATAGCTCTGAATGCACAAAAAAGTCAAGGTGACTGTGACAGCAAGTGATACTAATTTAAAATAAGGAAGTACTTTCTGCCAGCCGGGGGAGGCGAAAAAGAAGGGAGAGTATCAACTTCCCTGTCATCCAAGTATCACTTCCTCATATTTATCTGCCCAGCTACTAAGTAGACCATTCTGAAGATACCATTTTAATGGACTTAAAAACTGTAACACGTTTAACAAGTAGGGTGCACAAATCCCAAGCAGAAGAGTCAGTGTGGTGTGTTTCACATTTAAAGATGCACATTTAAGCCTCATCTTACTGGAATAAGTAGAAAGAAAAAAGTCTCTTTGGTATGGGTTGAATCACACTGCTTATCATTCTGTACAATTAGGACAAACACAGTATAAAAGTATCCATACAGAATCCAAGCACTGAGTATCAGCAGCATAACTTCACCATTTCAACACACACATACAGAGCAAGGTATATCCCTTATAACTTTCTCCATACTTATTTAAAAAGGTGTGTGTTGTTTAGAATATTAAACTCAAGTCAATAGTTCCTTAAACAAAATATATTTCATGGAACTATTTCTAAACAGTAATTGGACTAAACAATAAACTCATCAAGCTTATAGCATAAGACTAAAACAAATATACCCTGGTGTTAGCTTTTAGATAATTTCTCGTAACAGGTGTAATTAAAATACCCAGTGAACCTTTAAGAACTGAAATAATACATATTGGATGTTCTGGTAAACATGAATCTTTTACCTTTAAATACAGACATAGAGATCCAGACAGAATCTCCTTATGGCAATGGCTCTGATAAGCTGTTTCAACTACTCTCTTTATTCCTCATATAAGTACACTGTAATACAGTGAATTCAGCTGGAATATAAGAAGCTATTTCCTAGTGCTATTATCAGCTCTCATCAGATAGATATAAGATGAATGCATCTACCTTACATTTGTTACTACTGGTATTCAAAAGATATAACTGTACTATACAGATTGTCAACAAATATTTGCTCTTCTAAATTATTCCTAGTAAGAGATACTCTGATCAGCTCCTCAATTTTATCAAATTGAATCATTAGCCTTTTGTTGTTTAGGAAAGGCTGCAAATATGAACAGAATTAATCACCAGAGACTGTTCTGAGCACACTCCCCATTAAATGGGAGCAGACGCTGTTCAATATTTCAGAAGATCAGAGATCACTGGGGGCTGGTTAGGTAAACAGTTACAGAACTGGAAGGCTCCTCTGTTAACTGATTCACCATATGCTGTTTGTTTTTGTCAACTCAATGGGCTAGCAGCTTATTCTGTAAACAGTCCTGCTCTAGGTGAACTTCCCTTTTCACTATCACCTGTGTATACATTAGTGTTCAAGATAAACAATATACAAGCCACATCTTTTCTCCTTCATCAATATCTTGCAAATGACAATAAATATTTTTCAAACTTGATTATAAAACCAGATCCATATAGTTTAACAGGAAGTTAACACGGCAGTAAATCAGAGCCTTCCTGTCTTCTTCGGAATATTATTTCTGATAAAGGTAACACCCTGGGGAAAACAAAACAAAACAAAAAAAAAAACACAAAACAAAAAAACCACAAACCAAACAAACAAAAAACCCCAAAATCATCCTCTATTTGCAATGGAATCTACTGCAGTCATTGTTTTTAAAGCAAAATTCATAGTAACAGTAACATAACTGAATAAAGAATTTAAACTAAAACCAGATGTTACTACTGGCATCTTCAAAACAATGGAATTTTTCAAGGTTCTGTGACTCGGATAACTCAACATTAAAATGTAACACAATTCCGCTGTGTCAGTTTATCTCAGTTTTTATGATATGAGCCTAGAAAAAACATAGAATCATTAAGGTTGGAAAAGACCTCGAGGATCATCAAGTCCAACCCAACACCACCTAACTCACTAAACCATATCCCTAAGCACCACATCTACACGTTTCTTGAACACCTCCAGGGATGGTGACTCAACCACCTCCCTGGGCAGCCTGTTCCAATGTCTGACCACTCTTTCAGTGAAGAAATTTTTCCTAATATCCAGCCTAAACCTTCCCTGGTGTAACTTGAGGGCATTTCCTCTTGTCAGTAAAGTTCTTCAACACTTCACCACAGACTTCAGAATCATAACCTGTATTGTCAGAATAACATTAAAATAATTCATAAAACACTTCTTTCTAGTACAAATGAACCTTCTTTGCAGAATCAAAAAATACAAACACATGCTCTTCACCTTCCAGGTTAACAAGGTATTTTTCCTTCCCAAATACCTTAAATTACAAGGAACATTATCAGAGTGATGTATTGTAAACATAAGCATATGCACTTCCACTAGAAAAGTTACATTTTTAAAATTGTAAAAAATCCCTCTATTACAGTGTATTTGGACCCTGACGTTGCATATGCAAAAGCTGAGTAAAAACTTCAGTGCACTGAAAAAAACCCCATACCTAGGTACAATTCTCCCTCTTTCCAAAATATGTACAAAGCCCAAACTCAAAACAGCTCAATTCCTTACTGTTTCTGTAATCCAGCATAGCAATTATATCAGTATTAAAAAGACAATGGGCTCCATAAATACATTCCATACCACTGAGTTCAGTACTGAAAGCAAGAAAATCTATAGCATGATCAGTGCAAACATGTCTTCAAGAAAACGAACGGTACTCACTTTCAGGACAGAAGTGGACATGGAACAAGAGGGTCACATCTGGCAATGCTGACAACTGACTGCATCCATTTCTTTCGGAAG
>NW_010098461.1:20297-37127 GCF_000699245.1 Pterocles gutturalis
AGTTATTTCCTTCCTGACTAACCTCATAAAAATACAAGGGTATTCACACTGAAATATAGTGGAGACAGAAAGGTATAGATAAACAAGCATCAGATCTAGGTACTTCATCTGTGACTGAAACAGAAGTGTCTTGTCCACTTTTTTCCTTTCACAATTTCTCAGGATTAGTTTTTAATAATCTTCTAAATTTTTCATCTCCTGTCCCCCTTCTACTTCCCTTTTAATTGCATCTTTAAGCCTCTTTTGCACAATTTACTTATCCTACTGACATAACTTCATTGTTTACTCAATAGGCAGATACTGAGAACCTTCTCTCTGCCCTGATCATGAAAGACTTTAGGAAACCAATTTAACAGCAATATTTCAAGCACTGTTAATTCTACACTTCATGCAAAGCAGCTTGTTCCATTGATGACAGTCACAGAAAAACCGCTGTAGTAAATAATTAGTGGGTCTCTTTCCTAATGACTTTTCAGTACTACCAAATCAAAAATAATAAAGAGCAAAACAGTAAAAAATTTCTCAACAATATACTGGAGATGGAGTCCAAGATTCAACTGCAGATCAGCACAGTAATTTGCTACAAGCCATAGTACTTCCCCTTCAAAATCCAGTTCTAGCCAAAGAACCCTATAAAACTAACGCTCCTTACTACACATCGACCTGTAAGCAGAAGAAAGTGGCAGTCTTTTTCTTGCCTAAAGATGTGGAAACTCTCCTGTATTTTATGTAATTGTCACATCACATTTTTATATCCTACATGGAAAACCCAACTATCTGTAATTTCATTCCTCAACATCAAGTGTTACTCATGTCTTTACTAAGTACTCATTGACTAAGTCCTCAGGGAATTAAAATAACAAAATATTAAACAATAAGTGATAAATCTCAGTAAATAATCCATGTTCTCAGAACTATCATATAATGCTAAATAAATTCTGAGAAACAGCCTCAAATATTAAATAAAACATGAAATAATGAAAAACCACAAAATCTTTCTTTTACACTGAATTAAACTGTTACATCTTTTCTCATTACATTTACTACAAAACTGAAACCACCTAATTGCATATGGGAGTTCTAAATTCTTTTTTAAATTATGAGCTTGATTAAAAAAAAAAACAACCTGAAAAATCAATGTTTCGTATCTGGGGAGCCTTAACACTTATCTTAGCAAAACCATTTTCGAATCAGTGATTAAAGCATGCTTATTTTTAATCAAAAACACATCAGGATTTTGTGGTAGCAAAAATGCAAGAGAAGTGCCTTTCCCCTAAGTATCTTTTTTAGTATCTTTTTTTTTATTATTTCATAAATCATTACATCAGTGTGTATAACCACGCCTATCTTTTAAAAAGAAAATAAACAAAACAAAATAAAATTTCATTAGTCATCTTCTTATCTGTGTCAGTACCTGAATTCAATGCATCTTTAGCATATAATGAGAAATTAAAGACACTCCCCAGCCACCCATTTTTTCCAAAGAGAATGACTGGGAAAGGAAGCAAGAAAATCTCAAGAGTTCAAAGACAGCTACATATCATTCCCACAAAGGAGAACACTGTCATAAATATTTTTTACTGGTAACTATTGTCCCCATGAGTCTCAAGAAAACACTAAATATTTAAAATGTTCAAAAAATCATTTATCAAAATATATTTGACTAAGTTTTTTTCTTCTGTATCACATGATATCACAAAACAGTCACATGAAGGATTTATTTCCCAGATGCTTTAAAATGCTTGATAAGAATAAGCAAAATTACTATACTTCTACAAGAGCAGAATGGGCATTTCACACTAAAAAAAAATCACAAGTTTTACTGTGACAGCAGAAGCTGTTTTCATATCACAAAAAAAGCATAAACAAAATATTTAACTGATTAGTTGAGACACATTAAATAGTATTTTGTACCAAGATTAGTGTCTCCACCCTCCAGCTTCAAAGTAAATTAATAAATTGAAAAAAAGGTAGAAAAACTGAATCAAGTAACAGTCAAAAATATATTTTTATCTTAACCTGCCAGCAGTATTCTGAAACATCTATTTACCAATTAAGGCCTCAATACAAAGTTTTTACTTCGGAATGCTAGATTTCTTCTATTTCTTTACTATGAAGCAACTTCACTCATCTGTGAGCTGAAACTAACCTTGCACAGTCTACAAATATTTACACAGGGAGAAAAAAACAGAAGAGAAAGAATACTGCTTATAATTTGATGTTCCTATCTAAAGGAGTCAACCAGAGAACTAGATTTTAGCCCAAGTCATTTAAATGAATGTGACCCTGATGATACTGGCATGAAACATAGTTAATTCTTGGTATTTCTTAAATTGTGAAAAGAAGGCCTACATTGTAACAAAATTTATTTTCAGCTCCGAAAGTTATACGAGGCTTGGTTTTATTGTAATTGATAAAAACTCAGTCTTCAAATTCGATTATGTATATGCAGGAACCAACTCACATGAGATGTGCCCAGGATTAATACTTACACATTCTGCATTAGTCCATTAGGCTGGAAATATGAATTTGATATCAACCTGTTATAATTAAAAATGCATTGCTGATAGCAAAATTAAAGTTTCTTTGTTTTCATTAGACATAGACAACTCAAAATTTTTATGCCTCTCAAGAATACATAGTAGCACAAACCCACAATAAATACTTGAATCTCACAACCCGGGTCATTCACACAACAATCAAATGTCTCATCCAGCTCATAGAGGCATTCACTAGTAACAAGAGAGCGATGTAAAAATAATTTCACGCTCTCTAAACTGCTGTGGTTCTTAGCATCCATCTTTACGGTTGTCACCATCATCAGATTCATTTGCTCTACTTGCATTTTAAAATCATGCTGAGATAAAATACACTAAGATACAATATACTAATATCTTAATAATGCTACTTTTAACTAAGCCTATATAAAGTGTTCTGATTGATACAGAACTTTGTTGCTTATAAGCACTGCAAACATCTCGCATCACGGATTCCAAAATCAACAATGAACTCAAATGTTAATTGTTTTTCACCATGCTACAAAATAGTCTTCCCCATTTCCAACAAACAACTGGAGAGACAACGTAATACACTTTCCACCACATCTATCTGCAGTCATCTCTGATTTCTGAATCTGCGTACCTTAGAAACAGCTCTATTCATTTTTACAACTGTAATGCATAAACTAATGATAGCTCTTTTTGCAATAAAACAGATGCACTAGGTACAGAACTCAGATGAAAACAAGTAGATACCCAGTAACTCCAGCAGGATACCGAACAGCAATAAAATTGGGTCACAACATCGATAAACACTTAACCAGTACACAAACACTGAGGTGAAATCAGACATATAAAATCATACAGAAAATACTGACAAAAGTGTTTTTCTCAAGATGTAACTCAGGATTCCTAATATGAATGTACGGTAACAGCATACCAAACATAATTCAAATAAGCTACTTGCAAATGAAATGGTAAACTGTTTCCAGCCAGATGAATGTAATTGGATGAGCCGTACTACCTTCTTGTGTCAGCTAGTATTAAGTACAGCTTTACTGGACAGGTCTTTTCATACACTGTCCTTACGGTTTAACCCAGAAGATAAACTCATAAACTGCACCTTTAAGCACTATATAAAAACATATCTACCATTGTTTCCACTCAAAAAAGTTAAGGCAATGAGGGCTACTGAAAAGTGTTCTTCATATGGCAATACTGATTACGAAAGACTGCTGAAATAGTAACATGAAAACCTACAGTAAACACCTTTGTAAGATGTTGCAGATGTTTTGTAACATACAATAGAGATGCTAAGCCACCGCTCACACAAAGCCCAGAAGAAAATTACACACATCAGAAAGCATGCTGTACCCTAAAGACCTTCTTACACATAACTTTACATAACTGGTACCTCTTCATTGTTAACTTGCCATGCTAACTCTTTATTCTTCTACTTTCCTCATAAAGTAGAAGCTAATACTAAGCAGAAGACAGAAACTAATGCTGCTGAAGCAACTACAAATGAATTGTAGCTCTAAAGAGATAAAAGATTATGAATAAAAATAACATAAGAAGATAGTCTAAACAAACTAAAAATGGAGCAAGTAAATTATTAGGAACTTCCAGCAAATTAAGATAAAAATAAATTGTTTTCAAGAAAAAGAAAAGAAGAATCTCATGGCAAAAAAATGCTTAATATGTTAGGGTGCCATTTCCTGGTATAAACTTACTGCATAAGCGTGTTTAGTGGCAGAAAATATTGAAAGATAAAGGATCCAACTTCAAGCAAAGCCTCAAACCCTTTACTTATGACAGGAATGTGTAGATTTTTATTTTGATTTTTCAAGTGCCCTCATCAGCTCTCTACAAAATATAGTTAACATCTCAAAAAAAAAAAATATTTCTTACAATGAGGCTAAACTGCACACTAGAATACTCTGAGATAACTGAAATCAACTGGAAATAAATGAAAAATTTGCAAAGTGCTCTTCAAGAAATACTTTAAAACTCATCACCTGAAATTACAGATATGGAGAAATGTAAGGCATTGTTGCTATGTACATGCAGCTGATTGGATAATTTGTGTACTGAAAATACAAAAATCCCTTTACAACATATCAAACATTGTTTTACATTGGTCGCTTTAGGACTGATGAAACTGGCAAACGTTCTGTCCTTCCCTTGTATTTCATTATCATGACCAAAAACAAGACAAAAATTACGAAGTTTAAAAATATGCATTACTTAAGAAGCTTAACATGAGCCGGCCACGTGTGCTTGCAGCCCAGAAAGCCAACCCTGTCCTGGGCTGCATCAAAAGAAGCGTGACCAACAGGTCGAGGGAGGTGATTCTCCCCCTCTACTCCACTCTTGTGAGACCACACCTGCAGTACTGTGTTCACCTCTGGGGCCCCCAACGTAAGAAGACATGGACCTGTTGGAGTGAGTCCAGAGGAGAGCCATTAAGAGGATCAGAGGGCTGGAGCACCTCCCCTATGAGGACAGGCTGAGAGAGTTGGGGTTGTTCAGCCTGGAGAAGAAAAGGCTCCGAGGAGACCTTAGAGCAGCCTTCCAGTACCTGAAGGGGGCTACAGGAGAGATGGGGAGGCACTCTTGATCAGGGAGTGTAGTGATAGGAGGAGGGGTAAGGTGTTTAAGCTGAAAGAGGGTAGATTTAGATTAGATGTTAGGAATAAAATTTTTCACTGTGAGGGTGGTGAGGCACTGGAACAGGTTGCCCAGGGAAGCTGTGGATGCCCCATCCCTGGAGGTGTTCAAGGCCAGGCTGGATGAGGCTTTGAACAACCTGGGCTAGTGGGAGGTGTCCCTGTCCATGGCAGGGGGGTTGGAACTAGATGATCTTTAAGGTCCTTTCCAACCCAAACCATTGTATGATTCTATGATTCAATCCTCAATATTTAACAAACAAAATACATAACCAGAACCGAAGAGAAACTATTCCACAAGAGACATACGGTGAAATTAATTTCTGAAAAGTCATCTGTAAATCTACTGAAATGATTAACAAGTTCGAGGGTACATTGTATTGAGTAAGAGGAATTAACAATCTAAGAAAGGATAGGAAGAAACATTATGAAAAGCTGTGCTGTCTTCCTAACAAAGTAATAGTACCAGTCCTAAAACTGTCACAGGCAACATCCAAACAGATTAACTTGGGAGGTACAGGAGCATGATCCTCTTCCCACAAATGAACAGAAGTCAGCAAAAAATTAAGCCTCTTTTCCAATGACCTAAGGAAGAAAAACAGACATGAAAGCTACAAGCTTCAGGTTTGACTTAGGGTCTGATTATGTCTGCATGATAAAAGTCTGAAATGCTAACTACAAAGTACTACAAATAGACAGACTATCAAGATCATAAGAAACATCTACATATAAGGTCTTTGTTAGAAAGTCAGTGTTCTCAGTTTCCTAGCATCCAGTATAGATAAACTAATGGCAGTACTCCCACCTAAGGTCTGTACAAAGATGAAACAGCTCTCCTTTCAGAATTGAAGCTCAAGATTGAAACTTGTGTTTGAAGTACTGATATTCCATCATATCTCATTATTGAAAAAAGCATGAATGCTGGCCATTCAGTACCACCACCTTCTGTTGATTACATAGTTTCTCAAAAATTACAAGGCATTTCATACAAATGATGTCAAGATGTATTCATAATGCAGCCCATAATTACAGCCTTGCAGTATAAACCAAACAGAACACGAAAAAATGTTTTATCTAAGAATCACTAAGCATAAATAGTACTGGCATCTCATCTTTAAGACTTTATTTTAAACCTCTAGGATAATGACTTCAGTTCAAATATTGAAATTTCAGTGAAACTAAATTACAACCTCCCAGAAACAAAGTAATTGAAAGCTTTGGGTGCTAAGCCCTCCAAGCACAGAGCAGCTAGCACACTCAGCCCGTCACTGGTTTTGTTTGTACCTACTAAGGTTTTAACATACAGAGCCAGTTCGTGGTTTCACAAGACTCCAATTCCAAATCCACTGACTGGATGTTTCTTCTAGTAAAACCTTCTTAGCTACACACAACTACTACCTCGCTGTTTCCCTCTCAGGAATGCAGAAGATAAAGCTGAAACTCAGGGAATCTCACTTCTATCTCTCAAGTGCTAGGCTAGTGCCCGAGGAACTGCAGCACTGTTCCTGAAAATAGATAATCATTACACTCCCTAACACCATACCAAAATGAAAAAGTTTCTTAAAAAGCCATTTCAGAAAGAAGTTGCCCTTGTTATTAGAGAGAGAGCAGTCAGGAAAAAAATACTCAATATTAATGGTGTCTCGAACTCAGGGAGACAGATTTTAAAAATCTGTGTTACATGAATTCAGTAAAAAGAACAGGACAAAGAACACAAAAAGCCTTGCAGCTTTTAAAGAACAAAGAAGCAATCAAGCTAAACCAAAACAAATAACCCACAACCCCTATTTCCTTAGTCTCAACCTAAGGACTTAATCAGACCACCACACCTCTTGCTACAGAAATAAATATTTGAGTATCGTGCCAAAATGTCAGGATACCTCACAAAATTGCTTGGCTTGCCTCACATAGTGACATTTCTATTTAAGTTTCATGGAACTGTACAGTCTACATTCCCCTTGCATTACTTATGAAGTAGAAAAATCACAGGCATTTGGATTTTTCCTGATAAGTTACTCTTTATTTTCAAGAAACTCATTTTTCTTCTTTTAAACATGCCATCTTCTTAGATACGAGACCTAACCAGATATTCCAGTCTGTTTTTTCCCATTTTGTCACAACACGATGAAGAACCTTTCAACACAAGTTTGTCCTTTTCTCCTCCTGCTCCAAATAAACTTGTAACACCTTCTTCACCATATTCCACAGATCTCAAAGGTCATCTGTTTAGCAAATTCCCCAAATAATAAAAAATTAATTAAAATAAAACTTTTAATTAGATTAATTCTAAATCATTTGAGTGTAAAATTTTCACCATTCATAAATTCAAGTGCTAACCTATAACCTTGTTTTACTGAACCCCAGTTTACAGCAGTCAAAGCTCGTAAGTCTGAAAAGAAACATAGAATGGTTTGGACTGGAAGGGATCTTGAAGATCATCTAGTCCCAAGCCCCCTGACATGGGCAGGGACACCTTCCACTAGACCATGTTGCTCAAAGCCTCATCAGTTTTCCACTTACTAATAATGAATTGAATTTATTTTCAGAGACAACATAAAACATGTTTCATTAAAATCCTTATAATGTGTATCATCTCTTATCAGCTACTGCATTTTATTGCTTTGTACCTTTCATAAACTAGGGTCTTAATCTTCACCTTTTCTTTCACCTGAGCATTTGACTTCTTTCCTGAAGCTCAAACCTATGTTCTATCCTAAGACTTGTTAACAATTTCTACATCATTTTTTGACAATCTAGGTTCTTTCTAGCCATTCCAGTAGCTGCAATCTTTATCCATTCTTTATCCATCTCGTTTCTCAATTACAGCAACATCCTCTTCTCTGGTATTGAGAGACTATAATTTCACCCACATACATTTGAGTGTTACCTCTCTCTGCTTCTTTGCATGTTTCTCTGTTGCATCAAACATTAGCGTCTTAACCTCACTTCCAAGGGCACTGCTGGCTGATTCCAGCTCTATTATCTCAAGATACCAAAGGATTACTGTTTGCTTTTCATGAGACTCAAACACTCCCTTGCACATTTCAACAAGTATTTCCTGCATTCTCTTAGATTGCTTATGTGCTAATCCCTTGCAAACATGACAAAGGTTCATCCCATTGCTACCCCTTGCTTTTGCAAGGCTTACCAAAAGAAACAGTATGTTGCAGAGGAGATCACTGCCCATCATGCTGAACAATACTTGGTCACGCACAACTCTGCCATTTGGCATGATCAGTAAACGACTCATCTACCAGAATTAAAAATTAACTGAATTGGGGATGGTCTTTATACTCTGTGTTTGTGTAAAGCGCAGCACAACACAAGCCTGCTATATGAGTTTAGATTTAGGCACTAAATAAATACTAACATACACTCCAACTATTGATTAAAGCTGTCAAATAGCCTAAATACTCCTCTGATTGTGGCTGACTTAATATAAATAGGGGAAAAATTGCAGGAAAATAGACGTCATAACAGATAGCTAAGCCAGGAACAATTTATCCACTTATTATAGGGAAAAAAAATAAGCATTGGGTAGTAGAAACATTACAATTTCCTCTACTAGAATATTCCTCTACTGCGGAGAAAGCCAACTGTATCATAGTACAGATACTGTCTTGGGTTCATGCATATCAACTAGTTTCCTGCTCACAGCCATAAGAAAACCCTATGCCACCTGGAGCAAATGCTTATTTGAAAACATTATTAGAAAAGTAAAACATTATTTACCTTACGAAGCATCTGGGGGGAAAACACAGCGTACAAGCACAACCCACATTCAAAGAAAAATCCTTCAATTACTCGGCCAACCAGAATTTACGGTGAGGTTTTCACATCCAATTAGTTGGGCACCCATCATGAGAAAGAATCCAGCAATCAAATACTGTCTTTCTAAAGGATTTACAAAGCAGATAAAGATCCAAAAGGCACACCCATCTTCATCACTTTGACTAACATGTGATTTTCCCCAAGCATACCACAAGTAAGACTGCCTCTCGACTGTCCAGTCCAACTGCTGTCATATTTCAGAAGTTCTTCAATACTTAAGTAACACTCCAAACTCCAATCAAGTGGATGTCATTTCATTGCACAATGCTGAAAAAACATGGTTTACTTAATACGGAACTACAAAAATGCATGTTGTACTATTTCTTGTGTACCAGCTGATGAGAAATTATTTGCAGGGTACCTGCCTCCTAAATAAATATTTGCTCAGCTCAGTATTATATGAATAGATACTATGATAAAATGAACTTTCACGTTAGTTCACAGCAGATTTTACCTGTTCAAGTGAGGAGTTTTAAATGGTTACTTCAAGTAGACAGTCTAACCAAAGAGAATCAGGACAAGTTATTAGAATTTGCTGCTTTTTGTGTTTTGCTTCTGACATTTTAAAACACTATATTGATTTGCACTTACACATTAAAGAATGCTGAAGTATTCTACAAATGCAGGTATTGTTGCAATATTAGTTTGCTTTACAAAAACCCCAAACTTTATTCCAATTTTACAACCCAACCAAAAAAAAAAAAAAAAAAAGACAAAAAATGGGTTTATTTGGCCAAGACCACAAGAGTTCCACAGTAAAGCCCAAGAAAAATTCAGTCTTGCAATATTATCTTTTTTTGATGTCTGTAAGACTGCACTTCTCCTTTCAAAGATGTAACTAGTAACAAAACTATGTACAAATGTACAAACAACAAAGCCAGAAAGCAGTTTTAGCAGTCTAATGACCTTTTTATTGTAAATGACAAAGCAGAAGCAGAGTTCTGACTAAAGAAAAAAGTCAAGAAAACGGTGTTCATGAATCTCACATGTAACTATTTCAAATCTCAATACTATTGAAATTAACAGAAAAATAAGTACGTTTGAAATAAAGCCCTTCTTGTTCTTATCACCTAGCAGGAAATACAATACTGCCGCCATTCTCAGAACAGAACTTGTAGTGGAGAAAAACCAGCAACCCAGACTAACAAATTTATTGCACATAATTCCATAAACAAAGTCAGCGTAGAGGGTCAGCATTTTAATGAAAACCAGAAGGTTTTCATTAGCACAGTACTTTTTTTTTCCCTTCTCCTCCCATCCAGCTGAAGCACTGACATGCATCCAAAGATGAATCTCTCAACTTTCTGCCAAGAGAGCACTGGGACTGGGGTACGTAAACTCTCTAGGGGCGAAATGAAACAGGCTGATTGGAATTTCAGCTTTCACTGAACAATTTGTTCATCAACACAAGGAAAAAGCTGAGCATATCTGGACTTTGGGGAATTCTTTTTCTACCAAAAAGAATTCAAGTTGCTGAAAAAGTATGCACATGTGTGCTATGACCAATGAAAATTTTATCTGAAATGTGTTAAAGAACTCCCCCTCCATTAAAAACTAAACAAAAGCCCCAATCCCCCTGCATTACTCCATTACTGTTTTTACCATGCAGGCTAAAAACTGCTCTGCAAATGTAAGGACTGAAGTATTTAACTAGTGTATTAATACTAAGAGGGTCTCTCTCAGATCAATCCAGTATAAGAACTAATTTAAATACACAAGTGAAACACAATGAACTTTGAACTTATTTCAGTAGGCCTACAGCATCAGTGACAACTCTACACAAACATTAACACATCCCTTCAGTATTTACTTGCAAATTCTTGAAAGAACAAATCATACCTACTTGGACACCCCTCACCAAGAACAGAAACCTGAACACATTGACAGTAGACTTTCCTCTACTCATGTTTTCTCCATCCCAAGCTCTGATGCATTTGCCATTCCAAAAGATCATTATTTTGACAGACACACTCTTTAAAGAAATCCTCTGCTTGGCTGAGATAAAAGATCTTGCAATCTCAACCAACCTCCTGCTATTCTCTCTCAGGAAATCAAACTGCCAGCTGTAGCATTTAGAATCTTAATAAGGCAACTCTGCTTTGTTTTTTTTTTTTATTAGGAGTAAGCACACTACATACATTTTTTAAAAGACAGAAATATTTTTTCAGCATTCTAGCATTTCCAGATTAGTGAAGTCCAATGGACATCTGTGCACTTTTTCCTGAAGAGCATATACATTTCCAAGTACATACACAAGTGGGGCCACAAATAAAAACAGATGCCACTTTAATAGGTATCAGGTGATAAACAGTTTTCAAAACTGAAAAAATACTTTCTAAACAGACACTCAAGGGCAAAAACACATATGCATTCTTAAATTAAATTATGTTCAACATCAAAACCAAACTGATAAAAGTCTCAAGACAATGACTCACCCCTTCCTGGAAAAAACAGTAAAAAGGTCAGATGTTTGTGAACCAGACAATTGCTGGAAAAATATGGACAAACATTATTTTTAAGTAAAACTCAATACAATTGTTTTCGTTCCGGAGCCTGAAGTAACTACACATTCAATAATCAAGTACTTACATAACTTTCTATTTGTAAACCTCAGAGGTCTTCAGAAAAATTGAGATAAGCTGCACGATACACCTTACGAAAGACTGTAACCTCACAGTGGTTAACCATTTTATCCAGTATCTTACCCATGACAAAGGAAATGTATGGCCATCCCACGCACCTGGAGAACTCTTCAATTTCATATTTTAGCCACAAGACGCATCCCTTGCATGCATTTGCAAACTACAACAGCAAGAACATTGAATGAAAAGAGAATCTATACAGAGTACTGCTTCCAGTCTTTGTGTTAAGTTGAAGGAGAAAACCGGGGAAAAAACATACAGGTCTCATCTCACAAATACCTATGTATTAAACAGAATATTGTCTTTAACATAGTATATGTTAGCACACTGGAAAAGAAGCATGAAGAATTTCCACGTGGGATACGGCTTGACAGTTAGAATTACTTTAAATGTTTTTTTAACTGTTTAAAAAACCAATTTGCTAGCGACTAAATAACCACAGGGTCATATTAATTGTAGAGAAAGGTTTCTCAGTATCAAACTGCTTTGAAAAACCTTTTAATTAGCTAAAAAAAAAATTAAATTTTCTAATCTAGTGAATAAAAATACAAGAAATTATAACAACAGAAATATCCTACATAATACTTAGCTACATTTTGAAGTTGACTTTTTCATATTTATACTCTGTCGTCCATATAATTAAACTTGGGAACTTTTAAGATTAGACAATTATCACCACACAATTTGCCCTCTTATACAAGAAGAGAATAAGAGAATACGATTAGGAAACAACGTCTGAAACAAGAATGAAGAGCATAAGAAAATTTTTAACAGCTTTTGAAAAACTACAGATGCAACCAAAATTATTTAACATTTTTGCACTTAAAACTTGGGTTTAGGTACGGAATTAAGTTTAAGGAAAGATTAAAAAGAGCACATCAACAAATTCGCTTTGATCTTTCTTTGGACAAACGTAACTCATTTCTAGAACACTGCCAGTGGTTTCTTAATTATAAAAGATGGTGTGCTTCTGGCCCCAAGGAGCTCACAAGAGTAGTATCATTAAATCTTCTATAGCTTTTTTTTAATCACTAAATCTTAGCACAGAAGCCCTCAATAAAACTTCTAATTTGAATATTTATCAATAGGTGAGAAACAGATGGCTGGACTGGTTTTACAGACTGGAAATGTTTCAATGTGGTGGGCAAACTCTTTTTCTGCCAACTGCTATTAAGGGGTTCACAGAGGTTCAAAAGACAGAATGTGCACCAAAACTTGAAAACCATCCCTCCCAATTTTTTTAAAGAGACAGCACAAACTCTTTAATTAATTTCCAAGGAAGCCACTTCACATGGTTTCACTTGCCTCCACTCATTAAGCCAAGAACTTCATTATCAACCATCCTCCAGTCTCCAAAGCTCAGTGAAAGCCTTTAGTGTCAAAGCAAACGCACTACGTACTCAAACTGAACAAAAACCCAAGACAACAATCACCAGATACATTTTGTTAAATATTCTGTGTTAATGTCATTGTACAACTTACACCCATCTCAAAAAGAACTCCAGATCTACAGAAACATACACACTGAACGGATGCTCATGCTGAGTAGGTTCTTTAGCATACCAGAATCCATCATTTTTCCTTCCAAATATTTCAAGTTTCTAAAAAAAACAATTTTAGTTCTATTCATCTGTTCTTGCCTTGGATACTGCAGTACAACTTGACAGAAGTCAGACCAGGGCACCTTATTAAGCAAGTATGCAAGTCTGCCCAGGACTTCAATGTGTAAACCTGGGGTGAACATACGCATGCTGCATTTGGAAAAAAAGCATGTTAAAAAAAATTTTAAACTCTGGAAAATGTATCTAAATAAACATCAGCAATTTTCTATTACTAATGAAGTGCAGCAATGCTGCTTTGCGATTCTGTGCCCCCTTTCATCAGCTGATTATTGCTTTATGTATATTACCTAGGAAAAATTTAAATATTCCAGATAGGAAAATTTAGCACACAATAATCAAATTATCAGAAAATAGAATTTCAACCGGATTACAGAAGACTAGACTTCACAGTTCTCACTACTCTGTTCTAACCATTAAGAGAATATTACCATGCAAGGCAGTTCACTGAAGTATCTCAGCTTTTTAGGGGACACACCATAAGCAATAAGCTGCAGAGTGACCACAAAGACAAATGCACTAATGAGAACAAAACTATTTGTGGAATAATACTTTCAAAACTGATCAAAAATTTTTGTTGTGATAAAAAAGCAGGAAAGGGGAACACATTTCACACAGCATAGAAAACATAGAATGAAACAGTTCTAATGACATGACAGCTCAAATTAATCAACATTTATTTCCCTATTATTAATTCACATTTCTTCATACAATGCTATCAAAGGAAATACATTCATAATTGGAAGCAGTAACACAACAGGGAGCACACTGTTTAGCCAAGACATACTGAATGGCACAAAGTGCCTCTAACTACTTCAGCCTACACGAGACATACGTGTTTGGGCCAATACACACCCACTTCAGACCACGGTGGTGCACTTATAAAAATGGTTGCTTGAAAAACAAAAGCCCCATAATCCACAAACAGAAATAGCAGCTACAGAATTCAAATAATTAGACAATACAGGCCCATCAGAGAAAATCTCTCCCTTGTCATGTCCCTGATATAACCATTTAATAAATAAAAGTAGCATATGCATAATTTCAATACCAGAACAGCCATATAAATAAGTACCACATAAACACCAGACATGAGTTGCTTTCCTAATCCCCTAATTTTACTTCTGGCTCCTTATTTGCCTCTAAATTAATCTGTACACACTTTTTACTTTATCAGAAATGGCAAAAAGACTTCAGAAAAAAAAAATCTGAACTGTGAATCAGCATAAAATACCAATAATCGGCATAAAGATATATAATTGGAGAAGGCAGGGTTAAGGACATATTAAAATACCTGATACAAAATCATCAAATTTGCCTCAGTGAATCAGCAAAGCCTAAGTACGTATTTGCAAATGTTATGAAAAACTATCATCTAGATACCAGTCTTAATCCTGAAGAAGTCCACTTTATGACCACAGGTGCAAGCACTAATGAGAAAGAGCTTTAGGCTCAACAAGGTCCCCAGAAAACCTGCACAGAACAGCCCTCTGCAGCTGGAGGCTCTTCAGAGCGTGGCTTGCCACTGCCCTGCTGCCATTAGCAAACCCAGCCTGGCTGGGGCTGCTTCTGAAGCTGCACTGATGCTAGCACCAGGGAACCGTGAAGGAAAAGCTACAGCAGAATACACACACACCCAACACTTTATTTACTTTGTTTTTCCTTGTGTTTTTAACCTAGATTTAGGATAATTTTTAATTAATCTTGTGCCAGATTTTTAAAAATCTTTATTTGCCCAACACAAGTTGTTAAAACAATTAAACTTTCAAATATTCTTTTCAATCAGGACGGAAAGCACTTAATATTTTTGCAACTACGAAAACAGTTGCTTTATAACACTAATATGTATGATTAGATTCAACAGGAAAAAAATGAAAAAAATTCAAAAGCTACACATCAATGTAAAAACTTATTGTCAGTCTAGTTGCATTGTTACAAACAGACCATTTTATGCATACAATTACCTCATTAGTGTAGAATTGCAAGTATCTCCTGATATCAAGCGAAAAATATATTAAATTTTGATGGAATAAAAGTGTTGCAGTAGAATTTTTAGCTTAAAATTCTGGCATTATTTCTTCAAACTAACACATAAGAATTATGACTTAGAAAAAAAAACACATAGTAGGTCTAGATAAAATTCATCTAGTTTCATGACACTGTGAATGAAATGCCTGTCATTAAAAGAAGTCTAAGGTCAAAATCCACTTTTTTGTATATATTTCTTAAGCACATAAGGGAGATCAACACTTTCGTACAAAACTGTGTACAAGATAGACTACAAAACCTTAACTGTCATTTACAAGCTGAACAATGAAAATAAAATTAAGAGGCTGCCAAAATGAACAGAGATGAGTAAGCTAAAACTTTGTTTTCTAAAGCATTACATATTTAAGTGCTTACAGAAGGAAATTCAGCGCTCTCCTGAAATGCAAACACCCACTCTTCCAAAACACTGACCTACCACCTCTCATCTGAAGTATATACAAGCAGGAGCTACAAAGACACACTTCTGCTGCCAATATAAATTCAGGCTTTTACCTACTCCTTACTGTTAATATTACAACAGTTTCATATTTCAGTTTTGTTACAGCAGTACTGTCAGGACTTGAAAAACATATTTTATCTGAATTCTCATCATGCCTATAAATCCTAGTTAAGATACTGTGCAAAACACTACAGTAACCTCTAAATATCTTTAAATCAGGCTACTCCACATAGTACATTTAATGCAATGCTATCACATCTTCATTTTGCACAGCCAGACGTGAGTTATCCAGCTGGCTTCAGGAGCTTCACCGGCCCAACTCCTCCACCCCACCCACAGACTCTGCAATGCCACCGCCTGCCTTTGACTCCTCAGCTCACTCGGGCAACTACCCGTCTCGGTGCTGAGCAGATCCTTGCTCCTGCAGACACCATAGCCCTGTACTAGAAACTACTGATGAAGGAATTGAATTCAAGTTCAAATTTAAAAAAAAAAAAAGAGTATAATACTAGGTCCAAGTTAAGAGTTCCTGAATAGACTTCAAGGTGCAATGTTTAGCTTTCCCTCGATTTTTGTTATGAGTGGAAATGTCTGTGCTTCACAGTCTTTAAAAGCAAAACAATGAGGAGCAGGCAGCCTTTAAAACAAGGACGTTAAACCCTCCATGGTACTATAATTTTTTTTTCTTTTTGCTTAAGCTTTCCCACGATCAGTGTCAGCTCCAGTTATGGCAGGAACAGTCGGAAATCCGACAGAGAAAATAAAACATCCCACAGCTGCCTACCAGCAGACATCACCGGCTCCGGCAGATTCCCCCGGGAGAAGCCCCCTCTCTGCGGCCCTCGGCTCAGCCAGGACCCGCCCGGCGGCGGCGCGGAGGGTTAATCGAGGACCGAACGCAGGGCGGGCACGGGCGCTCCGCCGCTGCCCGGCTCCTTCCTGCCACCCCTGCGGACTTACAAAGGACCACACGGCGTTACCCAACGCTCCGGGGCGCTCCCAGAGACAAAGCTACGCAACAGCTGCTTCCAGTGAGGGGCGATAGCCCACAGCGCTTCAGTCGTCCGAGCAGCCCGGTGGTTT
>NW_010098462.1:0-9158 GCF_000699245.1 Pterocles gutturalis
AGGGGGAAGAGAAAACCGGAGATTAAGTGCAGAGGTTGTGGACCAGCTTTGTAAGCAAAGACTGCAGGGTCAGGGGGGCAGGAGAGACCTTGGAAACAACAGAACAGGGTGGGAAGGGCCCCGCCCGCAGCATACGCACATAGGTGCTAGAGAGGATAGCGCGCAGGGAAAGCTCTTGTACCCATTATGGGGAAACTGAACAAGTGCGGACCCCTCTGAAGTGCCTACACAGCAACACTTGAAGGGAGCTGGTGCTGACTCATGGTGTTGCAAGGTCGCTCTCCATTTTTTTTCAAAGGTCATGGCAATTTGGGGAGATTCCTGAGAACTGGAAGAAAGCAGATGTCACTCCAACCTTCAGGAAGGGCAAGAAGAGGTATCTGGGAAACTAAAGGCCTCATCTTGATTCCTGAGAAACTCATGGAGCAACTAGTCCTGGGAACCATTTCCAGAAGCCTGAAGGACAAGGAGGTGATTTGGAACACTCAGCATATATTTATAATGGGGAAGTCATGCCTGACCAACCTGATAGCCTTCTACAATTGAAATGTCTCGCTTGGAGGGCAAGGGGAGACCAGTGGATGTTGTTGGTCTTGACTTTTTAGAGTTATGATTGTGCTGCCATTCAGAGGAACCTTGACAGGTAGGACAAATGAGCTGATAGGAACATCATGAAGTTCAGCAAAGGGAAATGCGGTCGTTTTGAGAAATAACTGCAGGTACCAGTACATGCTGGGGGCCAACAAGCTGGAAAACAGCGTTGAGGAGAAGACCCTGGGGGCCCTAGTGCACAAACAGTTGACCGTGAGCCAGCAATGCACCCTGACAGCAAAGAAGGCCAACGGTATCCTGGGCAGTATTAGTAAGAACATTACAAGGAGCTTGAGTGCTGACCTCTGCTTAGCACTGGTAAGTAAAGGAGAGACATGGACATAGTGGTGTATGTTGAGCACACAGATGATTAAATACTTAGATCATCTAATTGTACGAGGAGACACTGAGAGTGCTATGACTACTAATCCTGGAGAAGAGAATGCTCAGGGATATCTTATAAATGTGTATCAGTGTCTAATGAGGGGGGAGTAAAGAAGATGGAGTCAGACTCTTAGTGGTATGCAGTGACAGAACAAGAGGCAGTGGGCATATTGAAATACAGTAAATTCTGTTTAAAAATACTTGGGTTTTGTTTTTGGTTTTGTTTTTGTTTTTTTTTCCCTTGAGGATGGTCAAATACTCAAACAGCTTGCCCAGACAGGCTATGGAGTCTCCATCCTTGGAGATACTCAAAACATGTCTGGACACGACCCTTAACAATCTGCTGTACTTGACCCTCTCCTGGGCAGGGACTAGATGATCTCTGGAGGTCCCTTCCAACTTCAGTGATCCTGTGACTCTGTGAGACTCAGCAGTTTTCATATCCCCAAGTAAATTACCACAATGAATAAACAAGAAAGGGAGAAATAAAGCAGCTAGTATGAGTGCAGCACTGCATGAGTACAATCAATATTCATCAAACAGAAAAAGCAAAAAAAATCAATAAAGTAAAAATTAAAGAATAAAAGAAAAAGAAATCTTCTCTTTGAATACAAACAGGCACAACTCGTCTCCACTGCCACAGTCCGTGGAGTCTTTCTCATTCTGTGCATGCTTCCAGCTAACAGATCCACTTACAGAGCGGGGAGGGTTAAAACTGCAGGGACAAAAATTTCATAATTGTTAGGTGAGTTGCTCTCAAAATCTGACATTGTTTCCATACAGTGACTTTCCTTTTATGCATATAATATGCATCTAACATATATGTGCAAATGTGTATCTCTATATATACACACATATATACACCTTCCCTCATGGGAAGTGTAAATATGTCCTCAGGGCTGAACAACGGATATTAATAAATGGCCATTGCCCTCTCTGGGAGAACAAACATCCAGAAAATCAGGAGAAAATAGCTAAGGGAGATTTAGTATGTAGTTCATAGAGCCTCCAGTTTTTATTAAGACAAATAATGCTGATGAAGTTCAGGACTTGTCTTTTTCACGAGGTGAATTCCAGTTTTCCCTTGCGTGTTTGTAAGGACATTAGACACAGAGAAGTTTCACATAGGAAAGGGTGGGTGGTGTGGAGCTCCCTTTGTCCATGGCTCTGGTGACCTTCCAGCTGCCTCCAGGGCCATGATGTGGTACAGAATGGAGCTATGTGTATTTCCTTAACCATAGGCTGATGTCCTTGTACAAGTTGCAACACTCTCCAGCTGCATGGTGGAGGAGGGAGAGGACTGGAGTTTGCCATGATCTGGTTGTGTCTTTGTCCAGGGCTGTGGTGGTCAAAGACCGGAGAATCAGCAATCAGAGCAGCCACCCGCTGTCACCATGGGCAGCCCCTTCCTCCCTGCCCAGGGCTCTCCCAGCCCCATGCCAGGACCATCCATCCCATATCTCCCTGACAGCCAGAAGACAACGCTTGTTGAATTGACTAGAGGTAACATTTCACACCAGTGGAATTAAAGATGTCCAATGCTAAACCCTGAACCCATGAGTGGCTGACAGCACTAAGGATGTTTCAGCGTGAACTGCAAGACTTTTGTCTTTCTCCGAAATGAACTGAAGATTTTGCCAGGGACTGTCCTGTGCTACACAGTTTGTTTGGGCACTAGAATAAAACCCATAAATTAGCTTCCATTTGCTTGGTTCACTGCAGACCATTACCTCCTCTTTAACTGACAGGATGAGAGACAACAGGCACAAACTGAAACACAGGAGGTACCCTCTGAAGATCAGGAAACACTTTGTTGCTGTGAGGGTGACCCAGTGCTGGCACAGGTTACCCAGAGCGGCTGTGGAGTTTCCATCCTGGGAGATACTCAAAAGCTGTCTATACGTGGTTCAGGGCAACTGGCTTTAGGTGGCCTTGCTTGGGCAGGGAGGTTGGACCCAACGCCCTCCAGAGGTCCCTTCCAACCTCAGCCATGCTGTGATTCTGTGATATGTATGTATATTGTAGATTAAAACTACCTGCAACTTTACATTATGCATCCCTATGTAATTTCCTCAAACTTTTAACAGCTTACACTAAGAATTTCCATGCTTTGCCTCAAGACAGAAAATGTTTTTTAAAGTATTTCAGTTATCTGTGGGCCCACTATTATGTAAACATTACTGGAGTGCAGTGGCTTTTTATGAGAGGGGGAAGATGGAGAAAGTAGTGTTTGGAAAAATTTAGTGGTCTTTTTCACCTTCATTAACTTCCACGTTGTGCTCTCTTACCAGGCTGTGGCAGCAATGTGACCACAGCCTGTGGAGGAGAGTTTTGTTGGGATAGAGGGAGATAGCTGGTGGGGCAGAGGCTTGATTCACTAAGCAGCAGCAGAGGATCAGGCACCCCAAAAGGCAGGAGCTGGAGGTAGTGTGTGGTGGGAGGGGTTGGGGCACGGTTGTGGGTGCTCCCACCCATCCTGTGGTTCTGCTCTGAGGAACCTGCTGTGCTCCCACCATGGGACTCCAGCCAAGGAGGGAGGGTGCAGGGTACATCCCCTGCATCTGCCCCTCACTCCAACACCCACGCTAAAGTCTTTTCACTGAGAAGTCCTCGGTGCTGGCAACCACTGCCTTCTCTGTGGACTGAAAGCTGGTCACAGTGCCAGAGCTGTGCCTTATGCCAACTCTGTGTGCTCGCTGCCCAAGGATGCCCAAATTGTAAGCCACTAAAATACTGTGGCTTGATCATGACCTTTAAAGATATCCTGAAGCTGACAGCTATGTCCCCTGAGGTTTCTGCATGCACAACTAATGCATGCCAGGATTGTCCCTGGATCATCCCCACCCTGCAGCCACCCAGCATTTCTGAGCCTGAATAAGACTTTCCTTAAAGCAGGGACCACAGTGCCCTTGGGCTTGAGGTGTTGCAGAGATAGGGATGGGAAAGGGAAGAAAAGACAAGGAAAGTGGTGAGAGAATAAGGCAAGGAGCAAAATTAGGAACTGGAGCTTGGAGGAAGGATGCCTGCAGTGTTGCAGGAGCAGCAGTTGCCCAAAGGCAGAAGCAATGGCAGGAAGAGGAAAGCAACAGAACAGAGGTGAGAGCTACAGAAATTCAGGGAGGTCATGTCAAAAGCCCCAAGTAACAGTGGCAGGAAAGTTTATAAGCAGTATGCACTCTTGTCCAGATCCTGCAATGGACATAAAAATCACTAACTCTTATTAGATAACTCCCTCATCTTTTGATGTTCAGTAAATAGCTGAAAAATGTGTTAATTCTGCTGTGATATTAATCGCTGACACAATATATTCTGACGAATATAATAGAGTCAAGTTCCTGCAGTTTTGCAGGCTGCGGGTGAAGTTGTCTTCTAATCTCAGGTGATGCAGAAGGAAAGTATTTTGCCTTATTGAGAGCTGTCTCAGAACCCTGGATATTCCAGATAATTTATATAAATTTCCAGAGTACAAAAGTCAGGAAATGTACACTTAAAGTTAAGCAATCCAACTATTTCCTCAACAGTATCGATTTTCTTTTTACACATCAGTGTGCTTTGTCACAATGCTGAAGAAGACCCACGGTGCCAGTTCTCCTTCATTTCTTATGCTGAAAACAGTTTGGTGCTGTGTTGTGGTGAGGTGAGATGCTGTGGCTAAGTGGTTAAGGAAATTTGCAGTAGATTCAGCAATGTCAGTCTACTCCTTCCTCTCTATGAGTTCTTGTTATGAGTTTCCCTAGCTGAACCAGCTGGGAAAAGATTTCTTCTTCATTTGAGCTGGGAAGTCAAAGGGGATTGAATTTTTTGCTAGCCACATTGTTCTTTTATATGCCAGGGGCATATAAGATTGGAAATCTTATGCACCATAACACAACAGGCCATATAGCCTTAGGTGAACATACAGAAGCTACTATGAGTCTGTGTATTGATTTTATTACCCTGCTGTCTTGAAGAGATGGCCTTATATCTGCCAGCTGCCAGACTTCGGGTGATAATGACTTTAAGTTTGTGCAATTCTTACTAAAAGCTTGTGGGCCTCAGGATGTCTTTTTACATTTAATTGATATTTTGTCAAATTTCTCCCACCGAATATTGCTGATTTGTCTTATTGAATTGCCTACCAATGCAATTGCACAGTTGCAAATATGAAAATAAAGTGTCTGGTGTTATCTTCAGTCCTGTGTGTGTGTTGAGAGCTCTGGTGTCTAGTAGCACACATCACGGATATCGGTGAAAGCTTCTTGGGTGTGTCTATGCTGATATATAAAACAAGGCCAGAGACCACTGTCCAGCCCAAAATGGGATAAATTAACTGCATTCATGCTACATTGTCCTAGGGCTCAAGGGTCCTAGGGATATCCTCTTGCCCCTGTAGCCCTAAGGCACTGTTATAACTTCTGGTATTTTTAATTATTGTTATTGTTTTGTTTTGGGTATTTTGGGGTCTTTTTTTTTGGTTTTTTTGCTTGTAGGGTCTGAGATAATGTGAAGACTGTTACCTACCAGAGTGATGTTTTCATAACATGAAGCTGCTGGCGTGTGTTGCATAGAGTGGCTTGTGGCATGCAGAGTGTTTGAGGGTACACTGCTGACTGCTGCAACGTTAGAGTGTGTAGGGTGGGGGACACCCAAACCACTGCATTCTTCTCCAAGTGGCCTTTTGGGAATGGTCCTGGCACATGTTATCCCCTGAACTGTGCCCAGGCATTGTCTTGGAGAACTCTAACTGGGACAGGCAAAAACCCTGCCAGGGAGTATGCTAACAATTATGCACTACAGAAGACTAGTGGTCCCTTCCAGTGCAGAAATTCATTGCCTGGCACTGTTTTATTTAACAGTATAGATATAACCTGTGTTTTAAATAATTTATTTCAAAAATATAATGAGATTATATTTTAAAGAATTCTCTTACCTCGATCTCTTCCCAGCCCCTCTGTAGGCTGTGTATGAAGCTTTCTAACTGTAGTTTTCTGCAATGCAGGACCATTCAGCATTGCCACTTCAGCTCAAACTCAAACCAGTAGTGTACTTGCTTTGTGCTAATGGCTATTATTATGTTGGCCTTTTTTTCCCTTGAACAATTCAACTGCCCTTGCTGTTTAGAGGCATTCCTCCAGATCTGTCTCCCTCAAGGATGCCTCCTGCAAACTGGACTCTTTTGTCCCAGAGACAATCCTAAGTTCAATTATGGAATCTTTAATGTCTATAAAGTTACACATATTGTTTTCAGTTCTGAATATGTGTTCAGTCTTTATTCTGACTTTCAAATTTCTGGGTAAAATGAAAGAAAACAAAAAAGCAAATAAAAATATCCTAGTAGTTCTCTATTCTTATCTAGTCATGGTATAACTTTTTGTAATACAAATAGAAGATAACTAGACCTCAGACTTGTATCTTTTAAGTAAGGATCTTCATAGGGTAGATGGGGTAGAAATGTACTGGGTTTTCTATAATCAGCAAATACAATTTCCATTTACTAATTCTAGTGATGAGATACAAAAAATCTGAAGGTATTTTGCAAGAAATGCAGAATCAATAATAATTGTCACAACCACAGTAGTGCAATAGTGCCTTAGCTATCTACTGATAAAAGATCAATGCAGATTTAAGTAAATACAGGTTGCCACCTTTGTACACAAAGATATAATGATCTACATAATTAAGTAAAGTATTGGAAGCACTTTCAGTGTAAGTAGACTTAAAAAGAGTATGGAAAACATTTATGAGGGATGGTTTCTCTGAAGGTGTAGTAGTTATTGATGATATGACCTCTTTTCTAAAATTAGGAGTATAGATTTGGAAGAACATACGTACGAGATTAGTTTTGTAGTACTGAATTTTTGCTGTTCTGCATTTATAGATCTTCTGCATCTATGATGATAATTTTTCCTGTATTTTTCCATGAAATAGTTTGGTCACCTCAATAAGAGGGGAAAATCTGTAGGTATCTACATAGGAGATAAGAAAGAGATCCAGAGGTCAGACCTTGTAAATAACTGTGCTGTGTTCTAAGGCAGCAAGTTGATTCAGTAAGAAATTGATTAGCCAATATTTCTGCAGTCTCATTCTGTCTGGAGGGATCAAAAATCTTGCTCAGCTGTTCCACGATTCAGGCATTACTTATGACAGCAATGTCGTTATCTATCTCTTGTTTTTCTACAGGTAGGATAGTGAAAAACATTACTTCAATTTCACATTCTTCCCATGGTTTTCTGCTATTTTTCTCTTCTGTGTTTGCTGACTGACTTATGGTTTTGTTTGCCTATTCAAAAAGATGAGAAATGTCATTATTTTGTTTAAAACTGCAAGAAGCTTTCTGGCACTCTTTACTTGCCTTCTTATTGTAGAGCCCTGGGGAAACTCTGAGGCTAATTTTTGACCACGACAATGAAAATCCTGTGTTTTACTGTAATAAAGCCTGAGATTATCTTAGAAACTCATGACTCCCGGGATTTAATCTTTAAGCACTGATTATTATTAGAACTCAAGATAAAAACAATCCTGCTGATTTGGAATCAACCCTGCCCTTCTAGAGGTAGAGAAATAAGCCCAGCAAGCTGAATATTAGCTAGTACATATTATTATGGTTTTGCATATACAAAACTATTTCATAACTCTTTTGAAATGTCTTAATCTTCATGTAAGAATCTGCAATTAGTATTTCAGAAAACTGCACAGATAAACCCCCTTGCTTGCCTACCCACATTAATTGTGATTTCCTTATCCTGTATGGTCACTTTATGTTTCACTGACTCACTTCAAGCCTGTCCTTATATATCATGCTTTTCTGTTTCGGCATATTCCAGTATTCTGACCACTGAAGAGGCTGAGCCTGAGAAACAGCTAAATGTGCATCCTTCTGATGTCGAACGTAAATGGAAACAGTCTTGCCTTGTTTACTCTTAACAAGTCTTGACAGTGTCCCTTTATAAAAAGACAAGGTTTTCTCAGTAAATGTGTTTGTGAAAAACTTGTTTTGATTGACAACAGTGACAATACCCCTAAGGGATTGTGCATCGTACCGTAATAGAGCTATTGCCTTCTTTTCGCACGGAACAGGAGTAGTGTGTGTTGGGCACCTGGCTGGATGCTCCTTTCTTTCCAAATCACTTTTGGGCTTTTTTTTCTCTCCTATTCCTCCAAGCTTCTAGAAAGCATGAAGGCTGTTAAAATCTGTGTTGGAAAGATTGCTGTGAGGTGCTAGAAAAAAGTGTAATTGAGATAGTTCTGTCATCTACATGCTTGTTTTTTTAATTAAAGCAAAATTCCCACTGGTGCAGGTTTAACTTTTGCCATATATGTTGGCCAGTTGTTTATTCTTGCAATGTATTGTGTCGATAGATCATCATCAAAGGTGACAGCTGTGTGAAGCTGTCACAATAAATACAGCAATAATTTTATTATTGTCTCTGTTGTTAGAACGTGTTTAGGGCTGCAACATCTCTGCTTCTGAAAAAATGTCAATATGAAATGCCTAATGACTAATAAAAACACTGCATGCAGCATATGTATGTGGATATGTTACATGTATATGCTGCACAGAAGTGTATTTATAGTAACATGCTGTAATTATGGCAAAAGTTCTGTTAGCATTTCCAATGTAAACATAATTTTCAGGATTTATTACACAGCTATAGGATTAGATCCCAGATAGAATTTGGCAAATGAGGCCTCAGCCTGGGTAGCAAAGTCTTCTACAGCTTCCTTTTTCAGAAAGAGATGTTTGCAAAGTTTTTATTTGTGACGGTGTAATTAAAAACCACCGTAGGTTTAAGATGAAGGTCTCCCAAGTTAAAAAAAAAAAAAAAAAGAAAAAAGGAAAAAAAAAATAAACCACTTGTTTTGCCAAGCATAGTATGCTTCTTTTCAGTGTTTCAGATTTTTTTCTAATGATAATGAGGAAATACCATGTCTACCATTCTCTCCTTTGGCTGGCTCAAGCATGGGACCCTGTTCCAGACTTCCAGGGGACAGAGACCCACACGCCTGCTGAAGCACTGCAAGCCTTAGTGATGCTGGAATGCTCAGAGTTGCATGAGCAATCTGCTCTTGTGAACATCTCAACACTTCGCATGCATTGCAGGGAATATGACTTGTTGCTGTTGGAACTTGACTTGTTTTATTCTGGCGTTTCTATAATTTGTGGAAAGACCCTCATTCATAGAATCATAGACTGGCCTGGGTTG
>NW_010098463.1:0-20394 GCF_000699245.1 Pterocles gutturalis
TGTCTCAACAGCCACTAGAGAGGAAAAGAGTTGTCTTAGAGTCTACTCAGTACGTTGTGCCGTAGCTCTCCACTGCTGGAAGCCCAGAGGCAGGGGGAAAGGAGTCGGGCTTAACTCTGCCTTGCAGAAGGGAGAAGCAGAAGGAGCTTCTATACTGAGCATCTGGATGGTATTATGAACGTAGCAATGATTTTTCAAGTGCTTCCCCTTGGTGACCTGATGGATGTGCTTCCAAGAGAGTGCTGAAGCCATACGTTAAGTAGTATCTATGTAAACCAGACCAAAATGTCTTCCAAGCTTTGAGGGAGTAAAATTAGCTTCAGAAGTAAAGATTTTCTTCCCCTACAGTGTTTTCTGTGTCCCTAGGATATAAAAAGTATTTCTGACAATCTTGAATGGAGGTTATGGACATAATAGCCACTCTTGCTGATGCACTGGGCTGCCTTGAGTTGATCTCCTGTTTGTCCTACTTCTGCTTTACGCAGCAACTGAAAATTGAAAACAGCAATATTTATCTTCATGGAGTAACTGTCACAATTAATTTGAGCTGCCAGACTGAAAAGCTCTTTGGCAGTTTCAGACCTGTCAGTCTTCGGTATACGGTCGCACTAGAGGGCTGGGATTCTCCCTTGCGTTGAGGTGGGATTTGAAGGGGAGGGCACTTAGGGACGTGAATTGTGCTGGTGCTTCGGGCTGCTTTGATGTGCCGTGACAGGCTGGGGCAGATATAGATGCACCATCAGAATGAGGAATGGTTACTTCTTCTTGGAAAGCCTTGTCTCCATCTGTCTTTTTCTAGCAGGAGACAGCTTATAAGTTGCTAGATAAGAAGAAATAAAAGATATTTCTTTTTCTTTTTTTTTATGGAACCATTTGATTAAGAAGCAGAAAAGCACTTGCACTTAAAATCTTAACTTTGACTGCTGTGAAATATCCAGAATGTTTTAAGGAATGCAAGAAAATAAACAACAAAGCTAAAGACAAAAAGCAACACAAACCAATACTACTTCAGATTTCCTATAAACTTGATTTTAGAAAGAATCAGTATTTTCCATTCCTCTGAAAAGGAAAATAAATGACTAGCAAGATGGGAAAGGGAAGAAGAAAAAGCTTAAATGCTTTGAAAGCAATTAATTAATAAACTGGCCACACTTGTAAAAGTTGGTGTAACCTAAGTGATTCAATGTTCAGACTTAGACAAAATTAAAACTGTCAGGGCAGCTCAGCAAGGTCTCATCCCTTTTTGTTTCCAACCGCTTTTCGAAGCACTGCACTTCAACTGTTTCTCATAGCCATACCCTCCCATAAATCACGGGGACAGTGGCTCAGAGCAGCTCCCAAGGTTGCTGCAGAAGAAGGTGCTCTGGCCTTGGACATCCTAGCTGGGTTCAGACTGGCACAGGCATCCAAGGCACAGCTATTTGAGTAGGGATTTGCATCCCAATCAACAGCACAATGTCTACAAACCACAAATAGCTGGATGCTCGATTCCTTTGCTTAGACACCATCACGCCACTGATGCAAGCAAAAGAGAGAAGCCAGTGACAAGAAAAGGGACAATTTAATATAGACACAGACAACTTCATCTACCTTGAATATCGCCTTGAGATGCATCTTATTACAAAGGGAAAAAAAAAGGGTTACCAGCTCGATTTAAACATGGCAATGGAAGGTACGTCTAGGTGAAATAGCGTGGGTAATTACAAGTCTGCTTTTCAGATCTGTGTTCTGGGGAAAAAAAGTGCAACTCATACATCCCTTGGCAGAACAGAGGCACATCAAGCTAATAGACCTTTTGCTCTTGCACAAGGTATCTGCAACTTGACTTCCTAAATTATATCACTGTATTTGTCTCCATACAGTTTCCTCTCCGCTTGGGCAGCTGGCAAGAGGAGCCTCTGCTTGCCTGTGATATAGAGCTTGTTTATTCTGTTGTGTCTTTTGAGGGATGAAGAGAGAGTTCAGGATTCTCAGTTTTAGGATCACAGCCTCAGTTGGCCTAGACCACTCTATCTACATCGCATTTCTAAACTTGTACAATATATAAAGGGAATACTGGGGGAAAAGGCCAATATGAAAGATGTGGATACTCGCACACTAAATATTAAATAAAAAAGAAGGTTAAAGAAAATTAGTGGCTACCTGGGCGAACCTCAGTGAAGGGTTGGCTGGCAAGGGTCTTTCAGGCACAGCTTGGTGACACGGCGGCTGGGGAAGGGGTGGTAGGACTCGCTGAGGTGTTTTTAATGGTGGCAAATCCTGCGTCTTCACAGGGTTACTGATGTCAATGATCTGATATGGCAGCGGTCTTCTCGGAGCATCTCTCTATAAAAACAAACCCAGGCAAAAGTTCTAAATGGAAAGAGTTGGCATAAGCATTGCTATTTTAAAATCTATGTTCTTCACTTGCTTTTCTCTTCTACTCTGCTTTCATCTACCTTCAACACTTCCGCAACCAGAAAAATAATTACAAGCTTCCAGCGTCCTATTCAAGCACTATTTCTTCACCATTCACAGAATCACAGAATGGTTTGGATTGGAAGGGACCTTAAAGCCCACCCAGTGCCAACCCTGCCATGGGCAGGGACACCTCCCACCAGCCCAGGTTGCCCAAAGCCTCATCCAGCCTGGCCTTGAACCCCTCCAGGGATGGGGCATCCACAGCTTCTCTGGGCAACCTGGGCCACTGCCTCACCCCCCCTCACAGGAAAACATTTCCTCCTAATATCTCATCTCAATCTCCCCTCTTTCAGCTTAAATCCATTACCCCATATCCTACCCCTCCCCCCCCTGATCAAGAGCCCCCCATCTCTCCTGTAGCCCCCTTCAAGTACTGGAAGGCTGCTATGAGGTCTTCCACATCATGTGGTGTTCTGGTCTAAGCTGGATGGCTCTATCCTGGAGACAAAACAATTTTTTTTCTGCACTTGATATCTCCACCTGTCTAAATCTTGGAAGCCATAAATATATTTTGAAGCCTACACCATCTCCCATTTCACATATTGTTAGTTCTAAATTATACTAAGATCATGTACTAATTGTGTTATAATAAATTACTTAAATGAGATACAAAATATATAGGTGTGTTTTCTTTTATTTTTTTCCCCCTGAAAAAAAAAACTATTTAGGGACTCACTTTTTGTATGTTTGTATTTTGTGGCTTCACGATGAGATTTTTGCTGAGAGATGTTGTATGAACATGATTAGGCTCAGATGAACTGGAAGGTCTTGCTGGACTCACAGACCTACAACACAAACATATTTATTGAAGACAACATTCTGCTTGATAACATTTTGTTAAACAGCGGCCTCTTTTCAGAATGAGATTTTGCAAGGACTTTCTGACTTTTCATAGTAAACAAGAAAAGTAAAAATTGTCTAGCGCTCCTGCAAGAATAAAAACAAATATTGATTTTTTTTTTGGAAACCAGTAGTCTGTTAAATTAGCTTCTGCAATCTGTGGCAATGCAGCTTTGTTACACCCAAGAGACTATTCTAATGAATCCAGCATTTAAACAGTAATGACCTCAAATATGAAAGTTTCGGCTCACTCGACTGAGTTTCGATAAAAGGCCACGCCATGTAATGAAACTATTTCAAGCAAATGAAAATAAAGACAATACTTCCTTCACTTCTTCATTTTTTTATCACAAAAGAGGTATATTGCCAAAGCAAACCCTACATTATTTACTGACAATCCATAAACTAAACCAGGGAAAACACCACTGTTAATACTTGGTGAATATTTTTTTTTAAGGCTGGCCCTTTTCACGCCATTCTGTGCTGAACGTCAAGAAGAGCTGCCACATTTACAGCTACTTTGGAGTATAATTAGGGTATAATTGGGGAAAATGATCATACCTTAGTTTCTCTATTGTTGTCTTCTTACTTGTAAACAACCATCTCATGAAAGTCTTCCTTTTCAGATACATGATTGATCCAGCAAAGATAAGGCACAGGATGGTTATCAACACTCCTACAGTTAAACTCTTATTATCTGCAAGCAAACACATTGGGTTAATGGCTTTCCAAAGCCATCTCTCCGGAGATGCGTTATGTGGATGGAGCCCGACATTGCTGCCTTGCCCAGGTTCCTAACGGCAAGGGAATAAAGTATGAATTCAAGACTAATAAACTCATTTCTTCTGATGCTTGAGTTTTGGTCTGGTTTAAAGTTATTTCTTTATATTAAAAAAAATGGTTAAAATAGAATGTTGTAGGTCCCTTCCAACTAAATTATTCTATTCTAGTTGGGTATCTGGGGCCAAACGTGAGCATCTCTGTGTGCTCCCTCTGCACCTGTGTTCGGGTCCTGCTTAGGCTGTCACCTGCAAATGGGGCCATAAGGTGCACGGGCTGTCGGGCTCATCCAGACACCCATGGGGTGATGGATGTAGCAATGCCAGGGTGGGAGGGAGACAGAGGATGCAGGGGAGAGGAAAGGGACAGAAATGCCTGGCTCATAGTTTGGTCAAGTCCAAGCTTTTCAATATTCAGTCCCTGAAATGTAAGCAGTAACCCTAGCTCCTTTATACCTGGATTTTAACGGTTTCATTGCACTTTAACACCGGGTTTGAAACCTGGGCTACCGTGGTCCAGCCCAGATGGCTGTCAAGTCAAATTGGGATGCAAGGAAAGCCTTCAGCAAGGCTTGTGTGCTCCCCCAGGGATGCTCTGCCTAGTGAGGGGCCGCAGCCTCCTGTACTCGTTCCAGTTTCCAGAGTGATTTAAAAGTACCTCGCTGGGACCTAAGTGAGGCACAACAGTGAGCTGAACCCTGACTAGATGACTTGCAGCTGAAAGAAAGCCTTATTTTTAGGAGGAGGTGAGCAGCAGCTCTGATGGTTATGGATATGAGATCTGATCACTGCCCGGAGGAGAGGATGCTGTGATTCTGCAGGACTGCTGACCTCAAACAAATGCGCACTTCCACAGTAGGAGAAACAGCTTTAACCCTTGCTCTAGTAACCTATCGTCTCCGTCTTATCCTGATGGATTTTCAGCCAGATGGCTCTCCTCCGCTGGTGCTGGTGCAGACAGTCAGCAACATCCACTGAACCAACTACACGTGGGGCTGGATGGGGCACCGAGTGCTCTGCTTCCTACCTTGGAGCACGGCGGAATAATAAATCCCTCACCAGCTCCGAAAGATTAATAAAATTAGTAAACTAAGATTACGCAATTTAAATTCATTAACTTCCCTACCTAATGAAATATTTAAGGCTTCTTGGTAAGAAAAATACAGAGTGTGGAACACATACATTTATTCGGCGTCAGCTGGGTAAAATCAGTTACTAATGAGACCCTGCGCCTCGTTTGACTAAGATGAAAGTGTTTTATTGAGCTAATCCTTCTGTAATTTGATGTAGAGACGTGCAAACTGCTCAGCTCGTAATCCAAACCACCCCATCAAGCGTTCGGATTTAAATCCAAGTGTCAGCGATAGAAAATTGGGTCCTCTACCAATTTCCACATTTGTTTATTCCCAGTGTTATTGAATGTAGCACTGGCTTTTGAGAAGATAATGGTGAGCCCACCACGCTCTATTAAACTATTGTTGAAACAATTTTATGTTCAATTGAGGGGTTAGCTTACAAAACACAAAATGCAAGAACTACCAAAGATGCCCTATGTTTGTCTGCTCCAGTTTGCGTTGTGTACGCAGCACATTATTATAATATATTTGTGGTTCCTAGATACTGAGCTTTCAGCTAAGCGAAAAAGGACTATCACGCTTTAGAGCAAGTCTTAAAAGAAAACTTTTAACACGCAAGTCATCACACTCGTTCAGTGCCTCGTTCATAGTTTCTTTGCTGTCTTACCAACTGGTGGGTATTTAAAAAAAAAATCTTTCAACAGTGAAACCATAATGTGAAGCTTTGTCATGGAAATGACTGTGATGTCATAAATCCAGTATTACAATTCCCCACAGGATCTGGCATGTCGAGAATACAACCCCTTTTGGTTTTGAATAGTATTCTATGAAAACATGCAGATCATTTTCCAGCAAGTTTTAATTTCTATATGTATAGGCGAGTAGACTACTTGTCCTGTCACTTATATATAAATCAGAAACACCTCTGTAGAGGTCACTAAAGTCACAGTACTCTGGCGATAAAGTGGCATGTGGTGATTATCAAATCCTATCAAATTTCCCAAGGTGTAGAAATAATTCCTTCTGAGGTTGGCCAAAGATACTAGAGCCAATGGTCTGCAGATGGAACAAGGGGAAATTGAAATACAAATTATAGAAAATCCACGTCTCTTACTGCTATCATATGTGAGGGCAACTCCTGGTAAATGTGTGGAAGCTATCTAGAAAAATGTAGTTTTAATCTGATACGGTCAGAAATCTGCTATTTGCCATGATATAAAAGATCCTCCTTAGAAGCATGACATCAAATATATTTCTGATTTTAGATTATGCAGTAATTATGCATTTATAATCACTGTAATATCCACTCTTCATTAGGCACAGCTACAGAAGCAGGTTCTGTGTACAATAGTGCAGCTCTATCCTATTGCGCTCGGTGGAGAACACTGGAGCTCGGCATATCTCAAGGTGAATCCAAGAGTACGGCAACGTTCATCTACCATGGCAACAGCTCAAGTGTGGGAGTTAGCTCCTCATCCTCGGCTTAAATTAATACCATTTCCCGCTTATTGCGGTGAGCTACTGAACTTGACCATCTTGAAAAAAAAGAAAGGCGAAGAATGGCAAATAAAGGCAAAAAAAAGCAAAAAAAGGTGAATAAAGGTAAAGAAAGGCAAAGCAAAGCAAAGAAATGCTCCCCCAGGACCACTGTGCCTTTAGTTATGCAAGAAAATTGATGCACTCAGCTGCCTTGGTTTTGCTTCACTAAATTTCCAAGTTGGTGCCAACATGTTTGGATTAAGCTATTTGATTAACTGACTTACTTCCCAATCTTGTAAGCTCACCGTTTACAAGACGACACTTTGTATTTCCACTCTTTATGACGGAACCAACAAGAGAAGCGTGAATCCCTACTGACCTGCTTGCCGAACGGGTCCGCTGTCCACGCTGCCACCAAACCCTGGCTGGTCACAGTAGGGGGGAGCCCAGTCGGCCTCGCAGTGACAGTTCTTTTTATTGTTGCAGACCTGCAAAACAAGAGAAATGACCCGACATGAGAACGATTACCCCATACATCTGGCTGATAACACCCCTAATCAGATGGTGACACTTCTGAAAGAAATGGAAGTTATAGGAGAATAGAGACGTCCTGGTATCTGCCTATTGGCACCATGAAGATGGCACCAAGCAACACTTGAGTGCAAGACACCACGGAGCAACCGGAATCCTAAAAAAGCATTATTTATGCAGCAGGTAATCGTTTGAGTTGCACCAGCTGACAACTTCAATAACATAAGGATAAGCACACACCTCTTAAGTCTTATTCTCTCTTTGCCTCCAGCAGTAACATATCTACTTCCGAACTTCTGTTCCTCCTGCCTTCACAGCAACAAGTGTCTGTCTCTGCTGTGAAGGCCATAAAGCTTTGTCAGCCCACTTGAACACTCCTATCCATCAAGGGCTGGCACTAGGCTGCATACTGATCTTCCCACCGCTCAGGTCCCCCAGTTGCTGGAAGAACATGCGCAACTGGAATCGGGGTGAGGAACCCTCCCTTTGACATGATGCTGTCTATAAAGATACAGTCCTCGGTGGTTTTAATCTGAGTTAAGGAACAACTTAAGGCTTTGAGCAACCTGGGCTAGTGGGAGGTGTCCCTGCCCATGGCAGGGGGTGGAACTCGATGATCTTTAAGGTCCCTCCCAACCCAAACCAGTCTGTGATTCTATGACTCTATGAACTAGCAAGACTTGATTTACCAAATGCTCCCCGCAGAGACAGAGAGCTCCAAAGGAGCGGAGACCATCATCAACATCAGCTTGTTCCCACCACACAGGGCAGAAGGAGCTGGTAGACTCTTGGCTTTTGACTCAGGAGGTCCCACAGTCCCCAACACCCATCAAAAGAAGGACTGCTTTTCATTGCCTTTCGCTATGTGACTACGTGACTAATACAGAGGCCAAAGCTCCGTGCTGTATCGACAAAATACACGAAAAGAATGGGACAAAAAAATGTTGTTGTAGATGGCATGGTCACATGCTCAAACTGATTTTTAAATAAAGTTTTTGGGTTTAGGGCTAGTTGTCAATATGGTCCTAAATTCCATGCTGACGCTCCTCGTCACTGACATACCACCACCACGGAGAAACTATACAATAGATCAATAAATAGGTTTCTGAGTAAGGCACTAAGTAGTTCACAGAGTTTGCAAATATGCATTTTTCTGGCAAGGTCAGCTGGCAGGCTTTCAGAACAACTGTACTGGCTGTGGCTGCAGACTATTAAAATATCATTCACATCGCTCATGACTGGCTACGGTCATGTAAAATGCAAAAAAAAAAAAATTTACTTTTCAAAGACAGCAAGATCATTAAAAATATAAGTCGTTAAGCATTGTTGTTTAAATTAAAGCGCTACAGGAGTTCTCATCTACAATTCCACCGGGTCGTTCTTTGCCACTCAGGAGTCACCAGAGGTTCTCCATCGTACAGACAGAAAGCTGTCCCTCTAAGATGATGCTCACTCCAGCACAATGATAACGTGTGGCACCATCAACACCACACAGTTTTTCAAATGTGGGATGATACAATAAGTTAAATCAAATGCAAATCCCTTCTCAGGAGGGGACAGAGAATTTCCTATGGCTCTTCCAATGTGGTCGCCACGGCTTTTCACAGAAACAAACAGATCATCAGCAAGGCAAGGTTAATAAGGCATAGCCTGACATAATTAACATTTTCATAATATCAACTAGGTTTCAAAACGCTTTGATATCATTAACTGATATCATCAAATTTTTCATCCTGCACCACTTTCATACCATGAAACTCATCAGTATGTTTTTTCTTTATTTTAATATTTTGGAGATGCTTTTCCATTTGACTCTCAATTCAAATGCATATTTTAACTTCTCTGTATCCACACAGAAACTGTATTTTTTAAAACGTTAATGGGAATTCTTCATGAAGGAAAGTTATACTTAAAATTGCTTTGAAAATGACAAAATTCCTTTTTGTCACAGACTGTTAAGAACAAGATAATTACTACCTGATAAATATTTCTTTGTCAAATAAAAATAATCTCCTTGCTTGCCATTCATATAAGGGACACTGAAAATAGAAATACATAATAAACAAGTATTGCAGTGACTTTGGCTGATATATTAAAACCATCACGGATCCCAAAGCTATTACATGAAATGATTTCGTGTTCGGTGTTTATCAACTGATTGTTAATAAAAGTGTTCCTGTAATGCTTACTCCACGTCCATGGCACTTTGTCGCACATTTATGTACACCAAAAACACTTGTGTTCTGGCACCGGCGATTAAGGCAAATCTGCAGAAAAGAAGAGAAAAGGAGGTTTAGTAGGGACAGAAGTGTTGGTGCTCGCAAGGCATGGCATCCCTCTCCAGCTCTCTGTACATCTCATCCATCAGTGGTCCTTTTAGCAGCTAAAGATTTCCCTGCGTTGACATCGTTACATCGACAAAAGGATAAGGACACCTGAATTGTCTACTTACACCTTTGTAAGACTTCCAGGTCCCAACCCATGGAAGCCAAGTCATGCTCTCCATCAGCATCCTGGCCAATCCTGAACTCTGGACACAGTTGATATTTGGTTGGGTTTTTTAAAGCCAATTTAAAACTCAGTAATTTGCATTTTTTTCAGGATGAGGAACGCATTGAGCAGGATTCTTTCACGTACCTGATCTGGCTGCAACCAGCAGCAGATGGTTCAAGGCAAGGGTCAGGTCCACTCCCAGTATAAACTGATATAATTCTGTTTATATCAATAGCACAATTATCATTTGTGCTAGGGGACCCAGGACAGCCTGAATACTTTGATATATACATTACTATGTATGGGCTCGTTGTTCTTCACCAAAACTGAGGCTTTTCTAAGAGTTTTCCCAAGTGAAACAATTTTTTTAGAGTCAAATATAAACCAACCATATTTGTAATGCAATATTAATCCTATAGGAAACGGAGTAAACAAGTAACATATGCAAATAATACAATTCAAATTTTTCTGCTTTCCAGTCATTATGGGTGAACTTTACTCTGTCAATGAAGCTGAAAACCAAGGTAAAGCAAGATTAGTACCATCTAATACCATCAAACAATCAAATGACTGATCAGGATGTCAGCTGGTACTGAAAAAAGAAGAAATTAAGACTGGAATAACTGTTACTATGCTATACTGACAAAAAAAAAAAAATCACAATTTTGCTCATGTTTAACTGCAGCTCAGTTCAGTAGTACTAAAAGTCCGTCACGATAATTAGCATGAAGCAGGGAATAATGTTGAAGGAGACGACAGGGATGCTTAATCAGGGCACTTATCCCCTGGGGAGAAGGAAAAATGGGAAGGAAATTAGAGTGAATTGGCATCAACATGCAGGCGTGGAGAGAATATGGGCTGATTACAGCAGTATTCACCATTCAAATACTCATCGCGCAGCGGCTCGCAGAATTTTGATCGCATTAAAATGGCAGCGTTTCAAATTGTGTCGCTTCAGCTCAGAAAACTCAAGAATATTCAAATTCATATTCTTCATCCATAATACAAACGCACTAATGTCCTCCAAGTAAAACATACAATTTCATAAGTATTAGCCTGCGTATTCTATAGCGTGTATGTGTATGATTAGATAGATTAGAAAGATTAAATACTCATTAGTAACACATAATGGGGGGCTTTCCCAGCATGGAATTTTCTTTGAAAAAATATTTTATAAGAGATTGACTTAGAAACGTTGGACGGGTTGTTTTCCTGTAACAGAACTGTAGTGTCACTAGGGACATATTTTAAACCTGTTCCCATTGCAGTGTGATAATCCAACAGAATTCAAAAGCATTCAGAAATTCAGAGGCTTGTTTGGATTCACCTCAAATTATCAAAGCACTTTTTGTTTTCCTCTTTGCCACTGAGGTTCTAGAAACCTTCATTTCAATAGTTCTTGCACTCCTTTCCATCGCTCCCACCTGTAAACTCTCCCACCTTTCTCTGTTCCTTCTCTCACAAAATAAAACCTAAGAATGGGACAGCCATGTGAAATCTGGACTATGTTCAGACTGGATAATTCATAAAGTTTGAATTGAGAACAGAGACTGATTTTCCTGAAAAAAAAAAAAAAAAAAAAAAAAAAAAAAAGGGGGGAGCCATAATCAGCAGATAGAATAAAATTTTGAAATCTAAAGTGAAGTTAATGACATTTTTGCAATGCCATAGACACTGGGAGAGTGAATACATTGAGCTCCTCAGAAATTTATTAACAGGCTTGTAACACATTTTGCTGTACTTATTTTACAGAAAACCTTGAGTTTACATGGCCAGATAGTTGGGACTGTCCTCAAAAATTCAGTTATAAACTTAAGCAACTTGCATTGCATCTGCAGAATAGTTGCCCAAAGAAGAAGGGAGTGAAAATCTGACTCAGTGTGAGCATGAGAAACAATTCTTTTGTGGAAAACCAAAAAAAATCCTAAAAGAAAAACCAGTTTAGTACAAAATACTTTGCAACATGAGAGCAGTGATGTTCTCCTTGTTTGGGAGAACTTCAGAACCTTACTTTCCCATCCTCACACTTGGTTCCTGAGAGCACAAGACCGGGATCGGGCATATCATCACCCAGATACACATGGGTACCACGACACAGAATCTTGCCACCTTCCTGAAGCGGGATATTAGTTTCTATGGAAACAGCGTTGGTACCAATTACAGGTCGGTTGGCTCCTCCTTGACACTGAATTTTTCCACATTTAGCATCTCTGAAGGAAATAAACAAACCCAAAAATTAGTTAAGTCATTTTAAACGGTGGAAGCCCCTTCCTACCACCATGGATCCGTGTTTTTTGGGAGAGACCCTACCTGGGTTCACATTTGGCAAAGGAGCTCTTGGAGTCTTTGCCACAGTTGCCGTAAGGATCACCCGCAGAATTGACTCTCTCAAAGCAGATCCCGGGAGCAGGTTTCGCACCTGAAACAAAAACCTCATCAGCACTTTCATCACAGACAAGGTGTTTTTATTTTTTTTTTTTTTTTTTTTTTTGAGCATCGCCAATGCTTTAGGGGAAGGTACGATGTGATGTGCGTATTGATGGAGCCCAAAACAAGAGTTGTGCTGGCTCCGCATGCCGATGGGAGAGCCCGAACAGGCGGGTTTGCCACTGGTATTTGTCTCTCTTGGCAATTCTGAGCAGCAGACAATGCACAACTCATCCTCTTTCAGAATTTTCTCTAGCTGCTATCCCTCTTGTGAATCCTCCCAGGACGCAAAAACTTTTAGCAAACGCCAAATTGAGTTTGGTGAAGAAAGACAGAGGCCAGCTGGTAAGTTAACTCCCTTCTTTTTCCAGGAGTCCATGTGATGCTAGCGAGAGCCCAAGCGCTGAAGCCAAAGAAAATACTTTTCAAGAAAGGCCTGTTGAAGTGCAATTCAGAACAACAAGAAACCAGAAAAAATCCAGTTGTGAACTAGAGTGCTGTGGGACTGCAAAAACACGAACACGTGGCATGGCAAAGAGGAGATGCTGCTGTCAGCTCCAGCCAATGTGCTGGGGAGAGGAAAGAACCCATCCCCACCTCAATCCTCAGTAAATTCACTCCTGAGAGGAAAGACCAACTTGAAAGAAGGGTCATTTCTACCACAGTGGTAGAAGTAGGAATCTGAGAAGACAGGCAGCGTCTGGTTCTTATCTACCCTAGCCTTTTATGACGGAGACATATCCTAACAGCAAAGGAACTTCCCTGATGGGAGCTGGACTGGAAACATTTGTGCAGACAGATTACTCATCCCTAGCTTTAGAATTTAAAAGGTACTATTAGAATAGAATCTCTTCTAATGTCTCATACAGACAATCTCCTGTCCATTTTTTCCCAGATTATGACCAAGTATTGAATATCTTCTGGATACATGCCTTCATCTGAAATGCGTAAGAGGTGGACAATCTACTTCCCTGCTTTGACTGTTGCAACGATTAATTAGCCAATGTATTAGAATTTAATCCTTTTGTTCTAACGTGAAGTGTGGCTTTTATTTCCAGCCAATAATTGCTGCTCCTTGCAAGATGAAGAGACCCTTTGCAAGGGCCCTTTACTAGCCCATATTTTCTTTCTGCAAAAATAATGAAGAGCACAATCAAATCATCACCAACATTTCAACTACTCCAATACCCAGACTTGTTTTGAGGAGACAAGGTGGTAAGGAGATACATTGCCTAAAACTCTTAACAGATATCTGCTAGAGACATTTTTTTGTACTTTTGATAGATCAGCCAAACTAAAACAAAAAGACCTGGCAACAAAGGATGTGATAGCCTAAAGGCGGAGAATAGATCATTTCTGCAGTGTTCCCTGATCTTTAACAGAGACAGAAGATCTGAGTTAACGGTACATTTTTTTCAAATGTTTTGAGCCGCTTCCAAGCATGTACGCCTCTAACTGTGGGTAAAACATATCATTTATTTAAACCATTCTGAAGATTTCATTTGAAAGCCTCCAAAGAAGAAGAAGTTTGGTTTTTTTTTTAAAAAAAAAAAAAACAAGAGGGTCAAATTCCTGGAGAAGAAAATACAAGTATGATTGCAAAACTTCCAGTTTGTGTGGATCTTTTCACTAATAACTCAAAGATTAAAGCTTCAATTAATTATCTGCATTTCACAGTCAGAAGCTTGACTAATGCTATATACTGCTGAACAGCAATCTAATGCTACTAAGGACAAAATACCAAAACTTGGAGAGGCTTAAGATGGCACCCTCTTTTCCTTCTAACATGGTTACATACTGCAACTGGAAAACTTGGAAAGAAAGGCACACAAGGAACAGAATATGAGCTGCTGGTTCCCTGGAGAGCAGGACAAGAGCTTGAAATTCTTTGGAAGATTACGATCAAGCTTGCTGAGTTCAGAATATTTCTCCAATCTGGAACTATTAAAAGGGACTCACACAGGATTCTTTCATTTCTTTTCATTAAACCACAAGGAATAATCAAAAAATCAACAAAAGCATCCAGACAAGGCACTGTGCGAAAAAGCAAAAAGTAAAATTTCCATTTTCAGCATGTAAATTCCTCCTCGCCTTTGCAGGGCAGGCACATTAACTATTCAGCTTGATACAAACATTAACATGTGCATATTCTATGCTGCCTTTAGAAAGGGAGGGAAGAAAAAATCATGCTATAACCAAGAGGCCAAGTAAAACTGTTCTTTCTCCCACATCTGCAAAGACCAAGTTGCTCAGACCTACAACACCCAAGCAATAAGCCCCCCCACCATCTACCCTGATCATATGCCATTGCTATGGGTCTCCTTTCTTGGCTGGGAGCCTTGTGTCCCAACCAGCTCGGCCCACGGCTCCAGTCATTGCAACGACTGGAGACTTTCTTGGAGATGCATCAGCACCAGCCCAGAGCACAGACACGCTTTCCCCAGCATGGTGTGTGGCTTCAACAGCTGCCAAAAGCAAAATGAATGTTCGTGTCCTGTGCTTTGACTGGAGGTGACCCTGTACTCAGCACCGGTGAGGCCGCACCTTGAATCCTGGGGTCAGTTTTTGGGCCACCAAAGAAGGACATTGAGGGGCTGGAGCAGGTCCAGAGAAGGGCAGCGAAGCTGGGGAAGGGTCTGGAGCACAGGGCTGACGAGGAGCGGCTGAGGGAACTGGGGGAGTTCAGTCTGGAGAAGAGGAGGCTGAGAGGAGACCTCATCACTCTCTACAGCTGCCTGAAAGGAGGGTGCAGTGAGGGGGGTGCTGGGCTCTGCTCTAAAATAACAAGTGATGGGATAAGAGGAAATGGCCTCAAGTTGCGCCAGGGGAGGTTTAGGCTGGAGATTAGGAAAAAATTCTTCCCTGAAAGAGTGCTCAGGCATTGGAACAGGCTGCCCAGGGAAGTGGTGGAGTCACCATCCCTGGAGGGGTTCAAGAAACGTGTCGATGTGGAGCTTGGGGACATGGGTTAGTGAGTTAGGTGGTGTTGGGTTGGACTTGATGATCCTTGGGGTCTTTTCCAACCTGAATGAGTCTATGATTCTAACAAAGGCTTGTTAAAAAAATGGTGCTAAAGGGAGAAAGGGTTCAGCGAAATACTAACAGAAATCTTTCACCTGGTGAGACTTCTTTTGTTTGGTTGGGTTTTTTTGAACGTAGAAGGCAAGTGTGCTACTCGTGATGGAAAGCAGCCTGCAGGAAGAAGAACACATCTGCAGCATCCTTGCAGGGCTCAGGCTGAGCTTTAACTCCAGCCAATAATACTTGACAAGAAAAAATATCTTACGGAGTACCAAAAAAATGCTCCCCTGCCAGGCTGCGAGCAGTCTGTGTATGAAAACACCTGGTACCCACCGATCATCTGTGGCTTGGAAACGAAAATCCAGCTTCAATTTCTGTCTTTGGTATCCAACCAAAACACGTTGTCGCTTGGGATTCGGATGGCTCTTCCCTCTCCTGCCTGGTTTCTCACAATATTTGGACATTTTTATAGATGAAAACATATCAGAGTGTAAAAAGCTGAACAGATGGAGTTACCAAGTTAAAAGGGGGATTTCAGAGGATGCTTAAGGAAGAGAATTGTAATGTTGTGTTTCTGGAGGAAACCCATTTATCATGATCGCACCATATAAACCGAAGCAGAAAGTCCTGTCTTTCTCTATTTTCCTACCTCTGTAGGCAAAGGCAAAATGATTTGTGAAAGATTTGCAGTGGTTATTAAGTGCTTTGAGCTGGATGAGCAGAATTTATTTCACTTTGCTATTGATAATTAGAGTATTGTGACCCTGTAATTAAGGTCCCGCCAGCCTTTCCACGCCAAGCCTTATTCAAGGGATTAAATCAGCCGTTCGAAACTGCAGAAGGTCAAAGCTCACCGCTGCAGTTGTCAGCCTAGAGAGTTGGGTTGTTTTTATATTTTCTCCAAATGTGTATGTATATTGATGAGCCCAATTCTTTCCCTGTTTGGTTAAAAAAAAAAAAAAAAAAGAAAGAAAGAAAGAAAAGAAAGAGATGTTCTCTGCTTTTGGAAGCGATGCAGAAATGCTGTGTCATTTCAGCTCAGTGCAAGACCTGCCGCAATGAGAAAATACCCTCTTACCGTCTCCCAAAAGCGCAGAGAGAAATTTCTGACCATGGTGCTGATTCCCAGAACAGAGAAACACCCGTCATCAGGCCGACAGCGGCACAGAAAGAGATTTCAATTCAGTTCCCAACATTGTCTCAAGACTTATTAAAAAAAAAAATAAATTATACAGTGTTTATGGGTGCAGAGACGGAAAAAAATACATGAGTAAAAGACTGGAGTTGTGTTGCTCAGAATATTCCAACAAACAACTGTACAAATAGATAAGCATAAAAATACAGTTTTCTGCCATATGATTTGTACCTGGATTTTCTATCTCGTTCAGTTTGTTTTACTGCACGGATGATGCAAAGCAAGCTTTCCACAAGCTCCCCTTGGCCTCTGTCTTCGTCTTGGTGTTGAGCTGTTATTTTTTGTATTCAAGGAGTATGCTGCCTCTCACTGCCTCTGGAAACATGGCGTAATGCCTTTCATGTCTCCAAAAGAAAAGACCTGGCCATAAATCTGTGATGATCAATATAGCTTGATTTTACTGAATCCAAATTTTCACGGTGCTTGAATAAATTAGTACTTTCGGAAAAAAATTAAAAAACAACAAAAAAACAACAAAAAACCAAACAAAACACCACCAACCAAAAAAACAACCAACTAAAAAAAAAAAAAAAACCAAACCCAAAACCCAAACCAAAACAAACCGGTTTGGTCAGCTAACTGAGATGGGAAGCCCATCTCTTCTGCTTGTAGGATTGTACCTAGCAAAAAACGGCAAAGTTCTTGCACCAGTGGCAAGCCTTTGTGACAAATATTGCCATTAAAATGAAGATTATTCCTGCGTAAACAAATGGCCATGTCCATGCAACAAATTTAAGGATGTTCTAATTATTAATTCGATGCCTGCCGTCGGCTCCCCCAAATCATTGGGTTTTTCCCTATCGGGGAAATGTAGTAAAACACGGTGACAAACATCTCTTTTCCTTCTCTAAAGAACCATTTTCTTGTCAATGTGGAAAAAGCCATGAGTCTAAAGCTGACAGTCTTCTCTTCCTTGGTAATCAATAATTTCTCTCTCTTAAATAGCTTCATCTGTGTATCTAGTTGCTCCCAGAAAATGCCAGTGGAGTCCCAGACGTTGCAGAGCAGCATCGTTACCGATGCATCACGCTACTATCAATAGGTCAGATCAAGGCAATTGGATATTTTTTGAATATGAAACAAAAAAGGTCACAAGCAATTCCTGCTTGTTGCTCCTTAAAGAGAGAAATGACATAAATTAAAGTGAGAGATAAAGCAGAAAAATTTGTCTGTTCTGGGAATGAACTTGATCTTTAAGAGGAATTTATTTCCAGAGACTGTCCCCAGGTGTTCCTCCCCTCTTTCACTCCAGTGAAAATGGTATTCCTCCATTGGATTTGAATTTATCTATTCAAAGTAACAAAAAAATTTCAAAGAAATGTAAATACTTCTTTCTGGAAACAGATTCCTATTGCTCAACCGAGTGTAAACAAGCTCTGACAGTGCTCATCCCTTTTCTTTAACTACATCTAAAAAATGATGACTGATGTTTATCACTGGGCTACTGGACATCTATAATCTGATGAATAAAGAAAGATATACAAAAGAAGACTGATAAGGAATTCAATATACTGAATAGTATTTTTAAGAAAAGTTATCATATTTTGTTCTGCATGGCTTTCTCCTACTGGGAAGAAGAAAAAAAGAATTAATGTGAATGAACCATGATCTATTTTCTCCTTACGGTATATAATTTTTTTAAAAAAAACCACACAACTACTCCTTCACTCCGCTCTGACCCACGTGGTTGTTAAAACCAATTTTAATCAATTATAACAATCTGGTAAGAGATTCAAATGTCTCTTTTTGATACAAAGTCCAGACACAACATCTTAGAATGTCAAGTCTCTCTTTCTGCTGCAAGGCTGGAAGGATGCCCACCTAGCCCTTTTCCCAGCCCAGCCTCATCTGCCAGCTCATGCTCCAGCCAGATGTGATCGCGTGGGGGATATTCACATCCCTGCTCTTTAAATCCAGCATACAGGCTTTGGTTTTGGCTTGAACCTTATCTGCTAAACTGCTTGAAGGTTCACTTCACTAGCATTATTTCTAATTTATACTTCCAACAACGTGGTCAGCATCAAGCCTTTCAGTTCAGGTTTGGTAATGTCCCATCCTCCCTTTCAAAATTTTTATCCTTGGGTGTTCCTAAGACAAATAGGGACATTCCAGTTAAAATCTATTTGAGCTTTGTTCTTAACAAAGTCATCTTTCTCACAAGCAGAACCCCATAGCCTTGACCACCAGAGGCTCCTTGCGCAGCAGTGCCCAGATTGAATATTCCTCCAAGAAGGAAGACGAGACAGAATTAGTGGAGCCCAGGGGGTTGGAGGATGTGCTGTGTTAGGAAAGAGACCTGGCAAGGGAGCTGCAGCAATTCAGTTCCCTGACCTTTAGCTGAATTTTTTTTGCTGCGACTGAAATTATTAACAGTCCGACCGAGTAACTTTCCATGGCATGGGAAACTGGTTCACAGGGAGATTTTGCTTTATACAAGAAAAAATGGCTCGGTATCCAGGGGATTAAAAATCCCAGCCTGACTAAGACTGGAGGCTATAATTGAACATGCTCTATGAGCTCATATTAACTCTATGACACGAGTGGGATTTGGAGGAGTATCTCAGATGCGTGGCTTGTTCCACGTGGGAGTCTAATTTTGAGCTGGAACTCCTCTAACGTGTTCTTATATCCACATGGCCAAGCTAGCCTATCTGCATCAATGGCATTATTTCTTCAGATCTCTTTAAAACAAAAATTTTGCATGGTCCAAGTCCCTGTGAAGGCAACTGATAAATTCTTCAGTAGACTTCTGATGAGGGTTTTGACCAAGGGAGACATCTGTGTGTCATTATATCAATACACAAGTTTTGAACAGTACTAAAGGCAGAGAGATATTGAACTGAAAGAAGCTAAGGGAGTGGAAAATATTAGTTTAAAAGAAATAATTAAATCTAGTTCTAAATAATGCTTCTCTTCAGGAGAGTTCAAAGTGTTTTTCCCATGTGAAAGAAGGGGCAAGTGAGATGCTGAAGGAGATGTGACTTGTCCCCAGTGATGCTGGAGGAAATAGCAAAATGCTGAGTTAATAGTATTTGAGTAGAAGGGCCGCAGGATGTAACAGAAAGCTGAACATCCCAGGATGCTATCCTGGGATAAGCATCTCTTTGGGACAACCCAAGAACTCATGCAAGAACTAGATTTTTTGCACAAAGTAGGTAAATCCCCATGGGGGAATACAATCTCCTTCTTCAGTGCACATACTGCTAAGAGTACTGTCAGGAGGCAGGTTTACAGGGTAACACCAATTAATAAAATACACACAATGGTACAAGAATCACACGTTAATGTCAAATACCGAACTCTGAGCTGGGATGCAGACAGATCTGTTTTGCAGATGAGCAATTCAGAGCCCAGAAGGAAGCTCGCACCCCAGTCTGAAAAGGGATGCGATTGCAACCTGCCGAGAGCATCCAGCACTTTGTAGGATGACACGAGGCCACATCGAGGTCAGGATGAAGTGATTTGTCTAAGCTCACCTCGCCATTTGCAGTGGTGTTACAGAATGAACCTACTTATGTTGCTCCCTACCTCCTGCTGCCAGAAACGAACACGACTGCACATCAGGAATAAAAATGAATCACCAAATGATTCCCTCATTATTCATTTGCTCATTTCAGAGAAGAATAGATACAGATTGCTCCTGGAGAAAATTCCTCTGAATCCATCTATAATCACACGCTTTTAAAAAAATTTTTTTCGAGTCTTTCTCATAAACAGATCTCCTGGTTCCCAAACTCACCTTGGCCCCAGAGGGTGATACATTGCTGCTCGTGGGTCTGGCAGATGCCGTTGTAGCAATAGCCGTCCACCCCGTGGCACGCGTGCCCGTCGTGCAAGTACACGTTAGCCGGGCAGTGAGGGCTGGCTCCTGTGCAAAACTCTGGCAGATCACAGGAATTACTAGACTCTCTGCAAGAAATCCCCGCTGGTTTTAACTGCAAAACAAACAAAACCCCTCAACTGCTGTAATTCCAATCAATAAAAGTTATGCAACGGAATAACCCATGCAGCGCACGAACAGCTTTTTCTACTGGCTCTGCCCCAACTGACCGCAGAGGACAGTACAAGGATTTAAAGATATTGGACACATGTT
>NW_010098463.1:20418-38734 GCF_000699245.1 Pterocles gutturalis
CCAAACTGAACTCACAGCTGCAAACATGGCTCACGTGGTTCAGGTCAGACGGTAAATCCTGCCTTTTGGTAGTTTTCCAATAGGAACCGAAGCTTTCAGAGTGCGTCCTGCAATCATGCCCAAACACACAGGCACAGAAATGTTTTGGGCTGTACTGCAAAGGATGCTCTGGAGCACTGACCAGAAGTCAGAGCAGAAACCTTTTCATCCATAGGGCTTTAACACCACAGCAGTGAGCGGGGCAGTGATCACACAACATTATGTTATGTGTTATTTTATGGCTCATGAAGCCACCAGCTCATATGGCTCCAGATTTAGCTCTTTGGGGTGGAGGTGCATTTCCTCATGGAAACGTCACTCTTGTTATGGGCACCAAATCTTCTTCAACTTAATTATACAACTAGTTCATGTAAGTGTTCCTGTCCTGTCCTGATTTCATAGAATCATAGAATAGTTTGGGTTGGAAGGGACCATGGAGATCATCTGGGCAGGTGTCCCATGGGCAGGGACACCTCCCTCTAGCCCAGGTTGCCCAAAGCCTCATCCAGCCTGGCCTTGAACCCCTCCAGGGATGGGGCATCCACAGCTTCTCTGGTCCCTGGATAACTGCATTTTTACAGAGCTGAAGGCAACTAGTAGGCAATGGTGGAACATGCTGGTCTGAGCATCCACTTATCGACAAGAACCACAAAGGCTGGGTGTGCTCTGGGAGCAGCACTGAATTTTCTCTGCATTACCACGGTGATTTTGGTAAAAAGCAAAAAAGACGTGAAGACTGATTTTGCTAAAAAGCATTTGCTAGCTGTTTGGATAGCTTGCTGCTACGGAGCTTTTAGGCAGATGGTTGACACAGACACAATGGAAACTCGCTGAATGCTGTATTAACCCGTATGCAAGAGATGGGCTGAGAATTCAAGAAGGTAAATGCCTGCGGCAAATTGGCTTTTTATAGTATGTTAGGAGTCCACAAGAGCTGACGAACTGCCATTAAAATATAGATTCTGTGGACAGAATTAATATTTTAAGAGTTTTCCCATAAAAAGAGGGTCCAGCATTTAATGACTGCTTGCCAGAGCACATCTAGATAAGCATAAAAAAAATCAAAGCATACAAAAGTTTGTGAAAAAACAGATGAGGTTTTGCATGAGCAAATAAGTGGCTCCAAACAGTACAGACACCATTATACAAGTCTGTTATCTGCTTCTTCAATAAATTCTACAGTTTGAGCATTTTTTGAATTGCTTACATGAAGTGCAAGTGTCTTAACGCTTAATGATGCCAATTGGCTTGTTCTGTATCCTCGTCTACTGCCCCGCCGTTGGGAAAACCGTGGAATTGCGCCCACCCCACCCAGATCAGAAAGGTTTCCCTCGGTTCACCTGGCAGTCTTCACAGCAGAGCCCGTGCGCACACACTGCTCCTGGTTTCAAAGCACAGGTAGTTGCGTTACAGCACCGGTTTGTACATTCCTAGACGGAGGAGAAATTCAGAGCAGACAACTTTCAATCACAAGGAGTTGTAAATCAAGAGGCTGCCTAGAGCTCCGCCAAGAAAAGCGAAGCACAGAATGATGAATTATGCATGAAATTCTATGACCTGATCCAAACAGCCTTGTCTGTCCTTAGATTCGACAAGCACAATAATTGTAGTAAAACCAGAGAAGCCATGGAGGAAGGCTGGTTTCTTCTAGCTATGGATCTAATCCCAAATATCCCAAACAACTCAAGCCTGCCGATACCAATCCTGATACAGTAGCATGGAGTTTTATTTCCACAAAAATCAGTGGAATGATTCCATTGCCTCCGGTGGGGATTGAGAACCTGTGTTGGAGTTACTGAGCATCACAACTACAGCTCTCTGTTTTCTGTATTGCACGGAGGCTGGTGGCTGCCACAAAGGCAGATGATGACACCATCGCATGTAATCTCTTATCAGGGTATGCCAGTAACAGAGCTGGGAGAAATGAAATGAATACGAATTGCATTCTCACTAACTGATACATCCCAATTTCACACTTACGGATTAGATGGTGGCATGTGTTAGCTTTCTCTGCAAACTTGATTCTCAGTAGAATGAGCTACTAAGAAGTTTCAGAGAATAATGGATTTGTTTTTCCAAGATTATGCGGGCAAGCTGCAAGTTACATCAGCTGTGCCGGAATCTCAGCTCTCTAACAAAAATAGCAGCTGATAAAATTGCTCTTCAGCTGTGTTAAGTCAGTTTGACTTAACAAGGGATCACTAACAATATAGGGACCACAGGAAAAATAAGTGGGTTAGAATGATGTTCACAGCCTCTTGTTACTTTATGGGCTTTTGTAAAGTTTTCCAACTGGAAGACAGGGCTACAACTGCACTCACAAATAAGAGCAAAATGATTCTCAGCATTTCACTGTTTTCTTAGATAATATCTGCCCGAACATACAAAGCTAACCGTGCTGCTCAGAAGCAGTGGAACAACTTCCTGAACCTATTTTTGATCATGCCGGAAGGCAGCAGGCTACGCAAATATTTCTGTGCAGCTGCTGTATTTAAGAAGTACCGTTCCTTTGCACAGAAGCACATTTTACAAATTCACCTCAATAGCAATCTGAGAAAAGCAGAATGGAGGAAAACAATTGGGCTGGTTTTTGGCTGGGATAGACTTAATTTTTTTCATAGCGTGGGGGGGCTATGGTTTGGATTTGTGCTGGAAACAGTGTTGATAACATAGGGATGTTTTGGTTACTGCTGAGCAGTGCTGACACAGAGTCAAAGGCTTTTCTGCTCCTCACCCCACCCCACCAGTGACTTGGCTGGGGGTGAACAAGGAGCTGGGAGGGGACACAGCTGGGACACCTGACCCCAGCTGACCAAAGGGTTTTTCCATACCATATGACATCATGGTCAGTATATAAAACTGGGGAAAGAAGAAGGAAGGGGAGGATGTTCAGAGTGATGGCATTTGTCTTCCCAAGTAATGGTTACGCGTGATGGAGCCCTGCTGTCCTGGAGATGGCTGAACACCTGCCTGCTGATGGGAAGGAGTGAATAAATTCCTTTTTCTGCTTTGCTTGTATGTGCTGCTTTTGCTTTACCTTTTAAACTGTCTTTATTTCAATCCACGAGTTTTCTCACTTTTACTCTTCTGATTCTCCCCCCCATTCCACTGGGGAGGAGTGAGTGAGCGGCTGGGCGGTGCTCATTGCTGCTGGGGTTAAACCACGACAGCAATGTCAGTCCCGTTAAGGTACTTCAGAAAGAATCTTCTATAGCCCATCATCTGGCCCTACACCAGCCAGCCATGGAAAGCAATCAGCATTCCACAGGCAGACTGGGATAAAGACACAGCTCTTTGAATGCTGTTATTGCAGCCTTTGAAATTTCCAGTTGCTCACTCATTGCAGGGAATGAGCTCAGTAAATAGTTTTTGTGCCTGCACTATTACATTGTCAGGAATAGTTTTAACACAAACAGGCAAGCAAACAGAAGAGGCTCACAAAACTTGGAGGGTGGAGGCTGCCACCCAAAACTACTGCTGTAGTAGTAGTTATTGTAGCTTATTCTTACTATTAGTAACAACAGCAACAATGGGAGTTGGGTTTCTCGGTGTGGGTCTCCTGGGCTCATCAGAGCATCTCAGACAGACTAACAGCAATTCTAGCATCATCTACATGATGTTGGACACTGTAGACAGGACATCTTGTTTTAAACCCAGCTTTTCTAAGAACACAAGATGGACCACATTGGGTCAACCTACAACCCTTCTAGCCTTGAGTCCCCCTGACAGCAGGCACCAGGAGGTGCTTAAGGACAGGGATGTGAACTCACATACATGATACCTTCCTGCTCTCCTGGCTTTCCCTTGGCTCCACAGACATTTTTAGCACCTGTAACGTTCAGCGGAAAGGGACTTGCACGTAATCAACACAGAAGGGGAGCAGCTCCTTCTGCTTGTTTGAAACCTGCCATTTTCTAACTTAATTTGCTCAGATTGTGAGAGGACTATCGCTCCCTATTCACTCTTTCCATTTCACTTGTGATTTTATCAGCTTCTGTTGCGTTTTCTTTCATTTTCTTCTTTTCCAGACAGAGCCCTTGTAAAACTTTGAACCACCTTATTGCTTTTCTTTCAACCTTTTTCATTCTGCTTTATCCTTCCTGAGATCAGGGAGGGGTAGGAGAAAACTGCACATGCAGTTTCAGAGGCAGCACACTGCAGATTTATAAAGATCTACTGGTGCTTTATTTTGTTTTCCCATTTCTTCCCTGGTAATTTCTAACAGCCTATTTACCTTTTAGACCAGTCTTGAGCACTGAGCTGACATTTTCATGAGACTATTTATTGCAATATGAAGTCTTGTTCCTCTACGGTCAGAGTCAGCTCAGAGTCCATCATTTTCTATGTGATGTTTGGAACGTGCATCACTCGATGCTGAATCCTATTTGTCATCTTAATGTCTGGTCCAGCTGTCTCAGAAGGTTCCTCTGCAGTTCTTCACAGCCAGCTTTCATCTCTACCATCCTAACTAATACCATCAGCAAATTCAAGACTATTCCTCTTCCCAGGCTGTTCATTAATATGTTGAACTGTGTAGTCCCCAGGACACATCTCATGGCTAAATCACAGCAGGTCTCCTTCCACGGCATAAAATGGATGATTTATACCTGGTTGTATTTCTTATCTCTTAACCCAACTTTTGCCTAGGCAATTTTCTCTCATCCTACAGCTGCTTACTCTCCTAAAGAGGTTTTGGTGAAAGGCTTTGGCCTAAAGCTTCTCTGAACTCCTAACAAGCTGCAATAACAGCATCATCGCTTTCCACCCACTTGTTAAGTCCTTCAGAGCACTGTGATAGATTCGTAAGACAAGATCTCCTGGCAGACAAGCTGTATTGACTCGTCCCCGGCATGTCACAGCTGTTCAGGCACCAGGCTCTTAATTACATTGGGAAGTAATTTGTCTGACTTCTCATTCACCAATTTGTAGCTTTCTGATCCCCCTTGCAGCCTGTTATATAATTAGCTACACTTGTCACCTTCCAGTTCTCAGGGACCAAGGATATATATATATTTTTTTTTTAATTTCTTCTATCTTTTCATTAGCCCTCCTTCCATAGACACTGTAGCACATCAGACATTTTTGGTAATATAATCCAAAATGAAATTGGAGCTTAATTGGTAATATCATCCTTGGTCAGGTCTTACGCTCTTGGGCTGATGGTGGGCATGCTGGCATCCATTATACTCAAGAGTAGAGTCTACTGTAGAGTAGATGGAGGTAGTCAAACAGTCCCTACCGCATCAGCATTGCCAGGGTTGTCCCAACGGTGGGAGATGTCCTACGGTCATGACTCTCCACCCTCAGGAATCCACTGCTGTTGCATCAGCATTGCCAGGGTTGTCCCAATGGTGGGAGATGTCCTATGGTCACGACTCTCCACCCTCAGGAATCCACTGCTGTCCTACCGCTAAGGAATGTCAGTGAGCACCAACCTTGACATGGGGCTGATATTTGACTTAAAGGAGAAATAAACTCACCAAGCACCATCTACATATTCAGACTGACATCTAATTCTGATCACTGATAAAATACAACTAGCATATGGTATTGTACAGCTTTCCATGACACAAAATACTGCAGCACTATTGACAAAACTCAGTGGGTATAAATGACTGGGCAGTGAATTAATTAACTAATTTAACGGGTTTTCTGATACCACTCAGATTATAACAGTAAATTCTACATTAATTCGATTGGGCCCAAGCTGCTGTTTTCCAACATAATTAAAAAAGAAAAACACAGAAAGAAGAGGCAAATCAAGCCAGCGCTTGCTGACGTTAAGTGGCTTTGACTTGGAAAGGTATTGCTAACATTCAGAAGCGAAAATGAGAAAGATAACTGGGTTAGAAAGACATTTGCAAGCTGCTTGCACTCTATCGACTTTAAACAAGAAGATAAGCCTGCTTCCTCCAACCTCGTTACCCTGAAGAATGAGGGAACTGTCAGGAAATCCTTATGGCTTGTGTAAATCCAATGCCCTGGATAGACAGGATACAGCAACATCTCGCTGTTTTAACTGCCCCCATCTATTTGGTCTGCAGAACCGTATTTATCACAGGAAACGAATCCCTCGTCTGCTAACATATTTAATTCAGATAATCGGAGTGAAGTTCAACACAGCCAATGAGCACGGGATGCCAAAGGGATAAGGATGTCGGCTTGGGTATTATTTGACCCCCAGGGTTTGCCTATCTCCTCCTGATCTGAGCAGTCCTCTGACAAGTTCACTAAACTAAATGGAACGATCTTGGAAGTCGTAGCGATCTTTTCGGGAGGCAGTAAAGGCTACTTCTGTTTGTAAGGTAATTGGCTAGGAGCAAAGAAAAATATCAGCAAAGATCTTGTAGCTAAAAAGTGAAGCTGGCTGCAACGAAAAAATACCTCAGTAATATTAAAATTTACATAACTATTCATATTCATATTAATTTATAGGTTTATGTAATATAAATCTTTATATTAATATTAAATATATCAATATATTAATGTTGTTTATATTAATATATGAGTGGCTTCTCATCTATGGAAACAAACCTTCCATTAACACACAGTATCTTGAGAAATTTGAGTTAACAGATTTATTTTTAGTTTAGCTTATTAGCTAGGAATTTAAAGGAATTTCTGCTGTTAGGAGCATGACCATTAGTCATGGTTAGTCTGTTGGCCAAGCCATGAGAGAGTTTGTTCTCCAGTGGTGACTCGAGCACATTCTTAACTAAAGCCCTTCTGCAACTCCAACGCAAGCCAAGCAGAAACTTTGCATTTCTGAGGACTCTGAGGTTCAAGCTGATAAGATAGAAGCAGCGAAGGGAGAGTTTTGTTTTACACCAAGTAGCGTTAAAAAATGCTGAACCAATTCTGATTCATCTTTGCTGTCAAAACCCCACGGACAGGAGGTGAGCTGTAATTCTCAGGGGGTGTCTTACATCAGGTTCCCCGCAGTCGCACTCCTCTCCGTCCTCCACGTAGCCATTCCCACACTTCTGTCCGCCAAAGGACTCCTTGACTTCAGGCAAGTTAAACAGACACATTCCCACTCCTTTTTCCAGGCTGTTTTCCAGGTCTTTCCTACTGCAGCTACTGAACACCATGGGAAACGGATAGCTAGTAGGAAAAATACATGGAGACAAAAAAAAAAAGAGGTAACGTTATCAGATGAAAACATCTCTCTCTCCTGTCATGCTGGTGACCTTTTAGCACATCTGTGTGCTAACAAGGAGATTGTGTTCATTTTTTTTAACCTTTAACATAGGATTGAGATATAGCAATTCACTGTAAAATGAAGCCAAAAACATTTATAATAATTTCTGACTATGAGTAAGGGAATTTCCATCATTTTCACTTAAATTTGTAGCTGCTGTTAAGGATTGGAAGCGTTCACAGTTGGAATTCCTTCTCCCTCTTTTGTATATGTAGTTATAGAGAAAATTTTGATCAGGAGCCTAAAGAAATACTCAGCTTGCAAAGAGGATTCCCACATTTACAGGACTACAAAACATCCTAATCCTTCTTGGAAAATTAGCCTCAAATGGCAAATTCATTCATCTCGCTCTGCAGTATAGCAAACCTCCTGCACTTTTCAGGAAAAAAAAAAATAGTGAAAAACATCAAGTTATTTGATAAGAGCCAGCTTCTGCAATTCATCAAAGTTGAGCTTGGGAACTGCATGATTAAAGCAAATACAGTTCTTATTTGAAATCAGGATGACTGTAAAGACACTACTGAAAATACCCATGTCTTGAATTCACGCTGCTAAGAGCAGGATTTGGCCCTGCTGTGCACAGCTTTGATTTCTTTTGGAAAACACATGGATAACATTATCAAAATGAGCCAGTGTAGGACAGATACCAGCAGGTCATTTGGGTTTTCCTATCGGAGGACTTAATTGCATTTTCACTAATGAACATTTACAGTTTGATTTACAGCCATGAGACAAAGTGGCACCTGGATGTGGCCACCAGAGTCACGTCCTACAGTCTGCTGGGCCCTCTCCGCAATGAGATGTGCCCTTGCTTACGTTGCACCTGCATCACAACCAAAGTCATAAAACAGCATCTCCCCTAAGCCTTGGTTTCTAATACCCTGAAATGAAAAGCTCGCTTTATGAATGATGTTGCCTATAGGTCTCAGAAAGGGATCATTTCCATCAAAAGAGATGTTTGACAATTACGAATGCAACAGAGCTTTCTATGCTGACATAAGGAGGTTAATTAGGATCTTCTAGAAAGGTTATGGGTACCTTACAGAACATAATTTATTTCGTGCCTGTTTAAAATTACCTCTTTCACAGATTCTTTTGCAATACAACAGCCAGCTCATTGGAAAAGAACATAAACATCACTCAAGAAGAAAATAATTTTCATGTATCACTATAGGGCTTGTCTACTTAAACTAAACAGCTCCGTGATTCACTGACATATGACTTCAGAACGTTAATATGCATCTCTACTTAAAAAGCTGATTTCTGGAAAATATCAATGTTTAGGCAAAATGACAGAGTCTAAGATAAATAAAGAAATTGACAGAGTCTAAGATAAATAAAGAAATTTCAGAATAGCATGAGGTGGGAGTCAGGCTGCTAGCTGTAGCTCTGGGCCCCAAGGGAACATAGGAAAGGTACTTGGAGTAATGGAACAGAAATTAAGGCACTTGGGAAACCTCCTACTGACCATTTTACTTTGAGCAATTGGAGACGTTCTTAACAGGACACCACAAACTTCTGTCCTACTGTTAGTTTGATTGGAAAAAAAAAACCCACAAAATATTGTGTACGTGACTATGAACAAGTAGGTGGTTGTAAACTACCATCAAACAGCAGAAAAAACTCAAGAAACCCAGACTGATAAACCCTGCACAAAATATGAAAGTGCTTGATCAGACATGATCCTCATATCAAAGTGCAAATAAATGAACACTGCACCTTCCAGGCATGATCCTTCACTTCAGTGACATAGCTTGACTTTGACATCTGCTGAGATGAACACAGGGAGACGTGCATACCTTACACCGACTGAAACCCATGCAGGAACACAAATAATGCTTTTTTCCCCTATGCCATATGTCTCAGCCACACACAGATGATGAGAAATGCTCACCAGTCAAAACTGTCAATATTTTAGAGCTGTTCTTTTGTATCCATGAATGCTCAGGGTCATTTGTGTGAATATGAGATGTGTCTGTCCATCACCGGCAGAACAGAATCCTTACTCTTTACCAGAGGTGAAATAATGTCATTGTTAATGAATGAGGCTTCTGTTTCCCCCCAAAGGAACTTCAAGCTGTTTCCTATTTTGAACTAAGAGATCCATTCATCTTCTGGCTTTTCCTGCTCCTGACGCCGATTTCCTCAGCTGACATCAGTGCAGCACATGTTAGTTGATGAAATTTTCGGAAAATATTTTTTCTTTACCCAGTAAGCCCAAAATAAAGCAATACAAAACCAGAAATGAACCCAACAAGTGGAAATTGAAAGCAACGGAAGGGTAACCACACCATGCACAAGAAGATCCCGCATCAATTGATGCTAGTTGGGATTTCATTGGAAACATAACTGATCTTTAATACCATGATACTCTGACACACAACCATTCTTCATTTTTTTTGACAAGAAAAAAAAATCCCACGTAACAGCCACAGCATTTGATCATTGTGATTTTTTAGGCTACATTTTGGCTGTCTTTGAGATTTTTAAGCCATTTCATCAGAAGCATGAAATCCCTGGCAGATGGGAAGGGAAGCTAGAGCTATCAGATGTCAGTAGCATCAGGCACAATGTTTAAGTGAATCTGGAACTTGTGAAAAATGACAAAGTAACAGTCATGTGAAAGAAACTCATCTCTGAGCAAATGCAGCCAGCTTCCTCACACTACGAAGATGCTTCAGATCTCACGTGGAAGGACCACCTTTGGGTGGGAGAAGGTAGCGGGGTCTCCGCAGTAAAGACAGTCCTTGACCTGTCTCCTGGATTTCAGTAACATCCTAAACAGGGATATTTGTGCTTTCTTTGGTACCCCAGACCCTTATCCTATTGGAAAAACACTCAGCTACCAGCTCATATAGTCCATTGGAGAACCCTCCAGAGGTAAAACATTCATTAGCAATCAGTATATTCTATTATCCTTCACTCAAGACATTTTCTTTTACAGATCCTTATTTTTCTGCATTTGGGAAGAGAAAGAAAACGTTAATAGCAGTTTACTCCAACCTAATCCCTGTTCTAAGACACTGAATAGCCTACCCACGTTCTACACTGGTTGAATCATTAGATTTCATACACAATGCATCATTTTGTCAACCCATTTTGGCTGTGGGTACAACTCTACAGAACTCAAATTGTGCCCAGCCCTACATCAGTCTCTTCAGTGAGTTTAGAGCGAGAAAAAGAATTTCAGAGTCTTCCTACTCCTCTTGAATCCACAGCATTCCTCAGTGTCTCCTCGCTGCTCAAAAGATGCACTTAACGTCAAGCAACGAATATCCTAGTTCCCAGCAAAAATAGCTTTGACTGTTCCTTCGAATGAGAGCTTCACAGCAGGAAGAGGATGCCTGGTAATTGATTCCTTTAGAAACAGAGCCTGGTCTTGTCCCATTCATTGATATTTCAAGCACTCAAGCCATTCAAATGCCAGTTTCCTCTCTGCAGTTTTGCATTTAGCCTGTATCAGATGGCTCCTTTCATTAACCAAGTCAAGTGGCATCATCACCGTGTCAAGCCCCTTTTAAGAATAGAGAATTCTCTGTGCTAACACCGCATTGACCAGCAGAGCCCTTTTTTTTGCATGAACTATAAAAGTCCATCTCCACCGTCTCCATTTCAGAGGCATTCCACCTCCTAACGTCCTGAATAGCAAGAGAGGACAAGCACTGAAAAATTATACTCTCAAGAAAATCATGCTCTTAAGAGATCAGACAGCTGAAAGATCCAGGAGGAGAAACCGAACGCCTACAGATAGCTGCAGGGTAACACAGCAGACCACCCACAGCCCTAGCACTGGTCCCACCACTGAGGCCCGTGTGCCATCTTTGCTGTCGCTGTCTTTCCCATTGATCCAGCTGGAAAATGCCTAGAGGGGCACCGACCTGGGCTGCAGGTCTTTGCTCCATTCCAAACCCTACCATTGCATTGCAGCAACACCTTGGGAAAACCATCTGAAGTGTAACTCCCTTGGGTCCTCCAAGCATCTAGAAGTCTATCTACATCTTTAGGTGCCTAAATAATAGTACCTTGGTTCTACCTCCTCCATGTTCCTCCACCATAAAACACAATGTATTTTGCTGTTTCTCAAGAAGCATCACTGAAGCGGTAACACCATCAATGCTTCTGGCAATTCTTCACGTATTGCATAGGAGGGTAAACTGCAGGTTCACAATATCCTGAAAACTAATGTTTTGATTATTATGATTATCGCTATCCAATCCCTGATTTTTTTCTTATTCAAGCACTGTAGAACTTTTATGAATTAAATGCTTTGTTCTCTCCAAAATATTGTTATATATGCACACATTCATTACATGTATATATACATTCTATATCTATTTATAGGGTTCATTTATTCCAGTTCATATCGCAACCTGATTATTCAGCATTATGGCAATGTTTATACAGAACCTTTTACCAAAAGGCCCTGAAGTATTTTACAATTATTCACTCAATTAAAATGCACAACAGCCCCAAAGAGCTCTATTAAGTACCACCAGGCCTTTCTCCCTGAGGTAATATGATAATTGGAGATTATATTAATTTTTAAAAGAGCATTTTGATTTTCCAGAGCATACTTCTTGAAACAACTGCTGACTAGCTAATTTCCAAAGGTGCAGGAAACTGGGACCTGGCTTTGTCCAGAATGTTTGAAAAAATCAAGCCTGAGAAGCCGTATCCGGAAATAGCCGAGGCATCCGCAGTGCTTTTTAAGGGCAGGAAGGTGCTCAAAGACAAGAGGAGTGCTCAGTCCCAGCCCTCTGCGTCAAAAATTTCACCAAAGACCTGAAATTCCAACACTCTCCATGGCAACACCTTGTCTGAGCTGAATATCGCAACAACTCTTTGTGTCTGTCTTGACCCTAGGACCCCTTGAGATTCACAAGTATGAATACTTAGTCTCCTTAGTCTCCAAAATTCTTGATTTTTGGCTGCCTAGCAGCTCACTTACAACTGGAGAGGAGGAGAGCAACTCAGATCCTTTTTTTGGAGGCATCAGATGTGAGCTGGAGCACCCTCTTGTTCCAACTCTACAGAATGACCTCTGCATGAATGTGCAAGTTTTCTGTTGCAAATCCCAGCCTTAGAACCTACAAAATCCTACAGAGATAGGATTGCTTTTGTTAATTCAGGTATAAGTGATTTTTCCATGGAAAAATGGCAGCGGTAGAGAGAGTAACACAAGAGTAACACTTGAATCATAGAATCACAGAATCATTAAGGTTGGAAAAGACCTCAAGGATCATCAAGTCCAACCGTCAACCCACCACCACCCAACCCACTAAACCATGTCCCTAAGCACCACATCTACACATTTCTTGAACACCTCCAGGGATGGTAACTCCACCGTGAGAAGGCAGAAGCTCAAGCGACACGAACATTTCTAGACTCAATGAGGTGTTGATTTCAAGGAACTATGACAAATTTCCAGCCTCCTCTAACTCCTGATCTAATTGACATAATTCTTTCCCACTAAAAAGCATCCCCCTTGGTTTTAACCTTCTAGACATTATCACTGCTCTCCATCTCTTGAAAACAACTTTTCGTGGTCTCCTAAGAGATATGAGTCTGCTAGAATAAAACTGAATTTGCTATTAGATGACATTTTTTGACACTTCAGCTATTCTATACAGTACGCATGTTAATGAATTAGTAAGCATAAAGAACCTCACAGAATTAGGTAGTAAGCAGGAGATAAAAATCCAGTTTTCTTTGATATTGAAATACATGTTCAAATAATACAGATCCCGTCGTGTATAAAGTTCTGTCATTACACCTTATATCACACGCCTCACATTTTAATAGCAATTGTTGAAAATTAGACAAGTGCCATAATATGGAAGGGCTTTTTAATCTATTATTTAGCCAATGTCTTCATTTGTAAGTACTTTTGAGGGAGAGAAACACAAATTCAGTTTTAAAGTAGATCCCACCAGCACAATCTCATTTGTAAGTACTTTTGAGGGAGAAAAACACAAATGCAGTTTTAAAGTAGATCCCACCAGCACAATAAAGGGAGACCCTAAAGGTATCTGCACATTGCCTCCCACCCAAAGCTTTTGCAAATGGCAAACGCTCAGGACAACTGGGAGGAGGGGGTAAACTGGGGGACTCTCTCGGCTCCCAGAAGATGTACAAGCCCTTGCAAGCAGCACATGATGGAGCTTTGAAGAAGAATCATAGAATGGTTAGGGTTGGAAGGGACCTTACCTTTTTTGGCAGTGTTGGAAGGATTTAGCTAAAAATGTAGAGTGGTTTTATATATATATATGTAAGTATTGAAAAAGGAAGTTTGCTTCAAAAAGCACTAGATATCTGACAAGTCATACTTATTTTTCTAGCCTATTTTTCACTCTCTCGCTCCTCTTTTATAGTTTTAATCCCTAGAGCATCAATAAAGTAGAGCACGGAATTGGGCCATGTAGTTCTATACGACATCAAAGCCCTTGCTGTCTGAGTTCATGGTCAGTGATTTAAAAACAAGCCCAGATTCCTCCTACAGCTTTTGTCATGTTCACTACACGGCAGTTTTTTACCCTTCCAATAAATAACAGTGCATATGTCACACTAGTGGTTCATTTAATTGATGTGTAGTGGCAATGGCTTGTTGTGCTACAATGAAACGTGCAGGGTTATGGGAAAGAAAGTCTTTCCAAGTCAATATTTAAACTTTGCACACAAATGCTTTAGGTTCATTTGAATCTGGCCCTGGGGCTAGCGCAGATTCCCAGAATGCATCCACGTTCATCTCACTTCGGGTGCCTAGATCGGACTGCCGTAGCCCCAGCTGAGACTCGACCTCTCCCATTGACCTGAAGGTGAAAATTTAACTACCTGAAAATATCCAAAAATGCAGATCTCTAATACCGAATGTGGGACTTCAGGGCAGAAAGCAGCAATGAAACAAACGGCTGGATGGCTCAGAAAAATCCTTTTCTGCAAAGGACCAGCACTCAATGGCTTTGTACAGTATACGCTGTCATGGCTTGGTGTTGCTGCAGTCGCAAAACCGCCAAATAAAACATTATTAGCAGTTGCTTTTACTTTGACAAATGAACGGTCAGAGAAGTGGTTTTTTTTTTTTTCTTGTTGAGAGGCCTATTGTGACTTTCCTTTCTGTGTTCTGGGGGTGAAGCAATACCAAACCCATTTATCAATCCTGACAGTATTCTGACTCTACGCCGGAGTTATCTGCATTGCAAAAGCTCCATGGGAATTGAACTCAGACAACTGTTCTTCCTGCTGGAAACCAGACAGCCAAGGAAAGTAGCTATAATCAGTTTGAATTTGCCTCTGGCTCATCTTTTTGCTCTGTTTCCTTTTAGACCACTACCTCATTAATAAAAATTTGCTGGATTGCTGAGAGTTCAGGTTTCACAATCTGCTACTTCGAATTGGAGGTTAATCCAATGCTGACTACAGGAAAAGTCAAAAAAAAAGAGCAACAAATAGCAGAGGAAGGGATGAAAAAGGCCAGGTCAGGTCTGGTCCCAGGCTACAGCAAAGCAGGGGAGCAGCCGTGCCGTGCCGTGCCCGCCAGCGTTCCCGGCTAGATAAGAAGCACAACCAGAATGCTCTGTGTTTAAATTTGTCACACAAAACACAACAACATCCTCAGCACGGGTCAAACGAATAAAGACAAATGGTCCATCCCATTGCTCAAAATACCATGCTGAAGATCAGCTTCCTCCTGATTTCTGGTTGGATAAAGGGCACGGTTTGACCTGGCTTGGAATGGCAGGGCAGCGCTACACCGTGATGACACTTCATTCAGTTCCCAACACGATTTTATTTTTTTTTTTTAGGCAGTTACATTCTGATTTTCTCCCTTGAAAAACCTTGGAATTGTTTTTTAAATAAGTCAGGAGCAGAACAGGAGAAAAAAAAAAAATCTGAGTTTGGGAACTTGGTTTTGAGACATGAGAGCATGTTTGGGTGAGGGAGAAGAACAAAATCATTTTTCCAAAACCAAAGCAGCCCAAGCAAAAGGAATATCAAACCCAGATTGTAACGTAGAAAAATCAACCCATAATAGTTATTTATGGACATTTCCCCCTTTCACCAGTACAAGCTCCCATCCTGCCTGTGTGTATCCTCAACACAACGCGTGATGTGCTGCACCCTAAGGAACAAAAGCAGCACACGTGGTTATCCTCCCCGCAGACGCTGTGATCAGTGTGACTGAGTTAAAGACCTGCCATACTTGTGGGTACTTGGCCCCAGCAGACGGATTTGGGCGAGGATGAGCCTGTACATCAGGTGAGCAGACCAAATGCCAGCAAGTCAAGGGAAGAGGACTCGGAGGAGGGCTAAACCCCACCAGGAGGAACCCAGGGCAGGGAGGAGAGATCTGGGAAGAAGCTGCCTGCTGGGAAGAGCAGCAGCAGAAGCATTAAGAAATTGAAGCTCATGGAAGTGCCAGTTGATGAGACGTGGGTGTTAGAGAAAAATGTCTGAGCCCTGCAATAAGCTGGGAAGAATATATACCTGGAGGACAGGCTCTTATTGATTTCACTTAACATCTGTGCTGCCTGGGCTCTTAATAACTCAGGACTTCAAGACAGGAGTATCTGACTTGCAAGCAGCATGGCTTTTTTTTTTTTTTTTTTTTTAATTTAGAAGGTCCAAAGGAAAGACAAGTGAGGCATAACAGTGCCAGCAATCAGACTGCATTCCCCCAGCATTTCCACCCTCCCTTCTTCTGCTACAAGATAAGCACTGAGAAAAAAAAATACAGTTTGTCCCATATCACTTGAATCGCCTCAGACAAATGGAAGTGGAATTCTTTGAAAAAAAATTCATAAATATAAAATAACAATGAGTCATATTTTCTAGCTTGCCTTTTTCGCAGAGCTTGAACAAAGAAAAATAAACTAGTTAGTAGCAACTTTCTATCTAATCGTTATTTCAAGCCATGAGAAAAGGATGGATCCAGCTACGATCTGAGACTTAGGGATCCTCAAGCGAGTAAATGAAAGCTTTCATTCACAGGAATGAAAGGCTCCTAATAAATCTAAAGTTATCTATAGGTATCCTATTGAAATCCTGGCCTTATTGAAGTCCATAGGAGCTTTCCTAGCAAAAAAGTTTCACATCTCATGCTGGTCGGCTGCCTGGAGAACATCAATGATGACGATGAACACAATTTCCATGCTAGGCTAGAAGAAGCCAGAAAGGCTCCCTCAGACACCAAAGTTATTTAACTTCTTTAATTTCAGTGACTGGACACTCAAATAGGTGGTTGCTTGTCTTCACCTCAGCACTGGGGCTGTGCCATTCGGTTTTAAAAAGCTGAAACGGAGCCTACCTGCGTTTCTGCTGCACGAACCCAACGGTAAATAGGCTTTGACATTAGAAAGGAGAAAAGAATGACTTTGCAGGAAGCAATTGTTGGGTTAGAATGGACATCCTCCCTTCTCTGAATTTTCAACCTTTTGCACATCTACCCCAGGCACAAAAGAGTCTGCGATTCCCACGACGACTGCGGCAAACGCAGCTGTAGGCATCATTTAATTACAGCGATTCCGCCTTCCAAGTCAACATCAACTCTTTAAAGTGCTTCAGGGCACACAACACACGTTCAAAAAGGAGCATTCATGTGACCTCAAGAACGTGCCCTTGAAGGTATGTTTCCATTTATACGCTAGGAATTTGGAATTCATTAACACCAATTAAAACTGGACATCGTGTGCTTCATTCTCCATGCTGCAGATTGATCCCTGCAGGTTGATCTTTTTTTTTTTTTGGATGAAACAGAAAGCTAAGATAAAGGGAAATGTCATCATATAATTTGTTCTCATGGGTCATGGCAACAGCAGTACCGCAGGAGAAAAATGTCCCTTCCAGAGTGATATTTTCTATGGGTATTACACCAACAAGAGCAAACGCAGCTGAGCTCTCCCATACCAGCATCCAAGCCAGTAAAATTGTACTCGTGCTGGATACATCCCATAGTAGAAACCGCGACATGTCCTTAAGTATCTGCTATAAATAATCACACCACAAGTAAAATGTGTTTTCATTTGAGAAGTAACCTCTCTCCTTGTCAGCTTCGCTTACCGAAAATGCACGCCGTAAATCTGTACGAGCTCTCCGCTAGAACACACCAGAAAAAACAAATATTTTCACTTCTACCAGCACATCTACTAAAATGTGAAAGACTAAACCAAAATGAAAAGCAATATCTTGTTTTTTAACACCTGCCCAGCAGCTCTCTGTCCTAATTGTTACCAGTGACCCGTCTTGTAAAGGACTGGGAAAGGTTCAACGTATTTCACCCAACCCTACTAATTCCCCAGCGCAGATCTTATTTACCACAACAATTAAATATATCTGTAATGGATGGAAATTCTTAACAAAAGGGAAGACCAAATGCATTGCAGGCATGGGGCTACTTGGAGTACTTGACATAAATCTATTCTTTAATCTCGTGGCTGTTTCCTACTAAAGGAAGGACCAGAATGCAATGTGCTAAATTACTGGGGCATAGGGAGACGTTGCTGAAGGGTTGGTTTTATTTTTTTTTTTTTTTAAAGCAGTTGCACTGCTGGCACAACAGGCCTAGCTCTGTCACAGGCAATTTATTACATCAGTAGATCAACTTTATTAAAAATAGAAAAAGACAACAAAGAAGTCTTGTCTTTGTGCAGAGCTCAGCTCCAGACTGCATTGGAAACATAAACAGCTTCAGAGTTTAATTAGAAACTGTTTACATCTTCAAGATAATTTCATTTTCTTCAAATTGTAACAGAGGTAATTCCAGATAGTTCTGCTGACTCCACAGTTTAATGGCTTTAAGCTGCCAGACTGAAAAAAAATGCAAAGTGAGGTCTGCACAACCGAAAACAAACTGAGAGGGGTCAGGAAATCCTGTGCTGACTAATAACGGGTTGATTAGCTAATGTTTAACAGCTCCGCAGCTACACGATGCTGGGAGATGTCTAGAAAGAAGAAAAGAGAACCAGTCAGTAAATTAAAGTGTCCTTTCCCATACTGGATTTGTGATTTCTGTCCCATTTCTACCATGACCTTTTGCCCCCCCTTCTTTTAGCTTTTTTTTTAAATTATTATTTTATTTTT
>NW_010098464.1:0-346 GCF_000699245.1 Pterocles gutturalis
AGAGCGTTCTCTTTCTGGGGGGTCCCGTCCTCCCAGTGGCACCAGGCTCCTGGTGCAGAGCTGTGATGAGGCTGGAAGCAGCTCGTCCAGGAGGACGAGGGAAAGGACTGTTAACCCTTTGAAGAAATGTGTGCTCTGTGAAGCTGGTGTGTTGGTGGCACAGTGTGGGAGGGGGGCTGCTGGGTCTCCGGGGAAATGTACGGAGCTAAACGCGCCCCAGCAGCAGAAACCGGGTCTTTTCATATCGGAGGGTTTGTTGTGTTGTGTCGTGATTGCTCACGTTATTCTCCGTGAATGGATGTTTTCAGTCTCTTGGCTCCCATCGTTGGTGCAGACAAACGGCGGG
>NW_010098464.1:378-1886 GCF_000699245.1 Pterocles gutturalis
TCGCTTCGGGATCTGGGAGGATTGTCTCCGTGTGTCCGAGTCCAGAACAGCTCAGTCCCAGAACAGGCTCAGCACCGACGACGGGCTCATCTTAGGGTTGTCTGTAGGGAGCACGGCGCGAGGGACAGCCCCTTCCCCACGGGGATGCACAAAGCAAACAAACAATCAAAAAAATGGGATTTTCAGCACAGGCATTTCTGAATGAGCCATTGACATCTGCTGCTGGGTCTCGTTGGGGCCCAACTTGCAGCTGTCCAGCCCGCTCCAGCCAGGGCAGTTCTGACCCCAAAATCCATCTGCTGCCGCTTCCCCCGGCGCAGGACGGCGGGGGGTTTCCGCGGGGGGTGAGGGGTAGGGGCTGGTGCCGGGGCTGGGAGGCGTCAGTGGAGCAGGGGATGCTGCCGCATTTCCCGTGTTTCTTTGCAGTCGTGCAGAACAGGGTGCTGTGCTGTCGGGTTAAGTGCCTTTGGAACGCTTCGCTGTGTTTGGACGCCTTCGTTCTGGTTTTGAGCTTCCGTGGGAGGTCAGGGTGGGTGTGGAGAGGAAGCTGCCGCTGTGCTCGGTGCTGCATCTTTCCGTGAAGTCGTTGACGCAGCTTCTGTCATCGTGGGCCCCGTGCAGACACTTGGAGGAATGAGGACACAGGCGTGATGCATCCTGCGCTCCTCCGAGGTGCCTGCAGCTCATCTGCCCCTTGGGCTTCCACCACGCAGCTGGAGCCCGTGCCGGGAGCGAGGAGCTGATGCTGAAAGCCGGAGAAGCTGAAGTAAACCCCGGGGTGGAGGAGAGCTCTCGCGGCTCGTCCTGTTGCTGTGCCACTGGGGTTTTGAGCTGGTTTTCAGGCTGCTGGGCTGCAGGGTGTCCGTGCAGCTCTGGCTGGTGGGAGGCATTTCTCGCTGGCAGGGAAGATGCGCTTCGCTCCGCCGTGCGTGGACCTGGCCAAGTGACTCATCATTTGACTCAGATTGGGCTGTTGTAATCTGCATGTATCAAAAAAACCAACAAACCCCATACACTGAAATGCCTCTGGTGGTTGCCAACAGCCAGCTCTGTTTGCTGTGTAAATATTTGTAGAGGAGACCTGGGCGGGAGGAATTGTCACCCCTGTACCTGCTTCGTGCTGCCGTCTGGTGACCTGGCTGCGTACGGCAGCGATGGTGGGGGTGCCCCTCAAAGGGGGTCACCGCTGGCCCCCTCGCTGCAGCATCCTGGTTGCTCTGGGAAGCGCAGCTCCTGCGATCCCACCTGCTCTGTTGATACCTGTCTTGTTCTATTGGAGCTTTTGCCCGGGAGGAGAAGCAGTGTGCCGCGAATCACCGCCCAGGGAGCCGGATGGTTGGTGGTGACGTGGGGTTAGTGCTCCTTCCGCAGCACCAGGTCTGACGGGCAGGGCAGGGGTTTGGTCCGGCAGTGTCCCATCTGCTGTAGCTCTGCACTTCCAGCTTCCTCCAGGTGCTTCTCTAGGGCAGGAGAGTTTAATCCTGGAACCCCAGGATGGGTTGGGGTGG
>NW_010098464.1:1908-3676 GCF_000699245.1 Pterocles gutturalis
CCCCCTGCCATGGGCAGGGACACCTCCCACTAGCCCAGGTTGCCCAAAGCCTCGTTCAGCCTGGCCTTGAACCCCTCCAGGGATGGGGCACCCACAGCTTCTCTGGGCACCCTGGGCCACTGCCTCACCCCCCGCACAGGAAAACATTTCTTCCCAAGATCTCATCTCCATCTTCCCTCTTCCAGCTCAAACCCATTCCCCTCGTCCTGTCCCTGCAGTCGCCTCAATCCTGCGGTCGCTGTGAGACTGATGAGACGACAGGCCCTGAAAGACACCGTTTGTGGCTCTGCTGTGGTTTTTCCGTGGCTGCGTGAGCCCGTTCCCTGGCCGTGCCGGCAGCGTGGTGCTGGCAGGGGTGCTCCCGCCGTTCCGGCAGTGGAGCCGGGCCATCGTCTTGCAGCTTTGGGAAACTCCCAGCGTTTGCAGGGTCTGGTGAGTCCCTCGCTAGCCAGCACACAAGCTGCGGATGTGCCTTGGGCTTCGCCTGGGTCCCTGTTTGCTGCTGCCATGGTCTGCACAGGTCTGCACGGCTCTGCACTGGTGTCTCTCCTCTCCTCACCACCACTTTCCCCTGCCCTGTGCCTCTTTCTGTGTCTGTTTGCCGTCACTGCTGGACTCGGTTGGGTCCGACACGCTAGCAGCCTCTCCTGGAGGTGCCGGGGCGGCTGGAGCCTGTGCGGTTGTCAGCTCCGTTTCGCAAAGGCCACCGAGTGGGATGATGCTTTGAAATGGTCTAAACACAGCACCAGGTGTGTCTCGGTGTGAAGCTTTCCACGTGCTCACCGCCGCGGGGTGTCAACCTGGGATGTTGCTCCAGACAAGATGGAAAATTCTCTCTGCCCTGTCTCGGGTGAGCCACCGTTTTCATCGGGGAAGAAATGTATTTTATCAGTGTGGGCTGAGCTGTTCTGGCCCTGGAGCAGTACCCACGCAGGATCAATTGTCACGAAAGCTTTAGCGCTCTGCTCTGGTCCCGACTCTTCGTGACCTGCTCCTGGTGTCGCAGCCGTCGCCGAGAGGGTGGCTGGTGTTTGCGCGGCCGCGTGACACCCGTGTCACGGTTCTGGGCAAGTGGGTGAACGTGAGGAGGAAGCATCAGCCTCAGGCATATGTTGTAACCAGATGCTTTGACTATTAGTAATATTTTGTTTACCACCAGTGAGGATTTTGCAAATGTCCCTTTAGTTTCTCTCTCTCGAGCTCGCATTCAGCTCAGTTTGAGGAAAAATCCCAAGATCTGGTTTGCAGCGAGTTTTGTTTTCCCGATTCTAGTGCTGGGATGCTGGGCTGCAGAGGCAGCTGCGGTCTTATGGATGCGAAAAACACCAACAAACAGGATCTGGCCCTGAAGAGAGAACTGTGAGAAATGAGAAGTGTGCCCTGGAGTTCCCCAGCCTGCCTGGCTGTGTGCCGCGGGGGAGCTCCGGCCGCGCTGCCGGGGCAGGAGGAAGAGTTCTCCATGAACCCCCCCCGGGATGCTGGGGGGCTTCGGAGGAGCGGTGGGACAGCCCTGCTGAGCCAAAGGGGCTTGTTTTCCACCTCTCCCTGGGACCGTGGCGTGAAGCCTTCCGGGGCCGGGCTGCTTGTCTTTTTCTCTCTGTGGCTATAATGCTTTGTGACCGCTAAATGCTCTCCTTGGATCTGGCCAGCCGTGGAGAGCCTGCGAGTGCCTCGGGGCAGGGATCGTCCTGCTGCGGAGATCCAAAGCGCCTTCATCCCTTCCAGTTCTGCCACTGGGAAGAGCCGGGCGGGGAGGGTTCGGGGAAGG